>NW_028319302.1:300000-585000 GCF_062004578.1 Staurois parvus | reverse complement strand
CAGTAAATGTGAAAATTGTTTTCTATTTCTGTTTTTTTTACAGTTAAAAAGTAGCCATGAGTATAAAGCAGCAACATGTCTCCAATAATGCATTCCAACATTAATTTTTACTAAAGATAACCATTTGACAATGATTGTATAAAAAGGAATATCATTCAGGTGTGCCTAGTATGTCTGAATACAACATTGATTTTTTTTTTACCTATATTACATTGTGTGATGTGTTCTGTACAGGAAGGCCAATGTGGTGCTGGAGGCCCGGCAGGTGGCTATGAAGATCTTTGAGGATTACACTGTGTCCTGGTACTGGATAATCATGTAAGAGCACTTCTACCCTCTCGGGATACAGACTTGATTACGAAATAGTGTCATTGATTTAGGAGTACCATGTTTAATCATGCTTTGTACCTACCCCTGGATGTAGTGAACATTTAATACTCCACATATAACTTCACCATGCATCCTAATTTTTTATAATCCCCGCTAACTTGTGCTGTAGGAGGCTCCAACCAAATCTGTAATGAGAGAATACGGAGCTATTGCAGTGCTTTACAATTCACTGACCCTAAACAATCATGCAGCAAGAGAGGTCAGAATACCAGATTGGCATACTTGTTTTGAGTCAATAACTCAAAGTATAGAAAATTCAAGTATTATTATCATTACAGGCACTTATATAGCTCTGTCCATTTACGCAGCGCTTTACCAGGGGAGGACTGACCATTTGGAAACTCAGGCTCTGCCTGAGGGCCCGGAGTCAGTAGGGGGCCCCATGAGATGCCCCTGGTACCTTTTTCATAGGCTTTTTTGAGTTTGGGCAAGGACACAGGGGCCCCATGATCCCCTATTGCCCGAGGGCCCCATGAGTTGTCAGTCTGCCCCTGCGCTTTACACATATATATTGTACATTCACATCAGTCCCTAACCCTCAAGGGGTGTACAATCTAAGGTCCCTAACTCACATTCATACATACACATACTAGGGACAATTTCTTAGACAGGAGCCAATTCACCGACCAGCATGTCTTTGGAGTGTGGGAGGAAACCCACGCAGGCACAGGGAGAACATGCAAACTCCAGGCAGGAGGTGCCGTGGCTGGGATTTGAACCAACGACCATAGTACTGCCAGGTGGAAGTGCTGACCATTTAGCCACTGTGCTGCCCTGTATAATTGTAGCATATAGAAAGGGAAAATTCAGCAATGGCAACCTAAAATCTGCATAATGTTCAGGTTTCCTATAAGGCTGAATCAGGCAGATATATAGATGCATAGAAATGGAACTCTGTGTTTATTAATAGATCATTTTTAAATGTGTTTTGTTTTTTCTGTAAGCAGTGTAAGTATCTGAATTGTTTGCAATCTCCTGTACAACAGAGCTCAGGCAGGGAGAGGGGAGAAGCAGCACAAGAAGCTAATTGTCTGTGCTGCAGTGCTCATGTGCAAACAAGAATATACTGATGGAGAAAAGAGCAGAGATAAACTCATCAGTCTTCTGCTACTCCTTTTCACTGTGCAGTCACAGACTGGGGGTTGGACAAGACCTGTATGTGGTGCCTAAAGTGGAACTAAACCCACAACTACTCTCCTCTGCTCCAAATATGAGGTCCCTCGCCAGCACCCACATCTTCCAGGTGCCAGATCTTTGCTACACTTGATTGGTCAGCAGGGGAATGAAGCAGCTCCCTCACATGTTCAGGCGTTCATTCATTTCAGTACCCAAAGTTTGCCAAGAATATTCACTGAGCTTTTCATGTGCAACTCTGCGCACGTTCTAGAGAAGACTGTGAGCAGATGGATAACTTTGTTGTGTTGCAGAAGAGGTATAGTATTGCAGAACATAACATAAAAAACAAGTATGCATCCATTGAAGGTTGGGAAGAGGTCACATGTTCCCCCATGCATAGAAATCCCAAATATATTATTCATGTGCTCAAAAGATGAACAGAGCTGCTGAGGAATGCAGTGCAGGAGGGAGTGAGCGTGGGGATTTAACTATCCAGAGATCCTATGTTTTATACAAATAAATATTTAAAGGAGTACAGCCAAAGCTCATTTGGCTGGACATCTCTTGTGGATCACAGGAGTGCAGTTCGTTTTGCACTCCTGTGACCCATTTTTAGCCAACAGCAGGTTGAAGCCTGCTGTCGGCTGACATCACTCAGCCGGTCTAGAGGCTGGGGAAAGATCCCGACTTGAAAGTCGGGATCCACCCCAGAGTCTGCAGAGGTACCTGACTTAGCCTCTTAGCAAGCCGGTGAGAGCCAGAGCCAGCCGCTTCCGCCCCCTCCACAGCCCAGTGCTCCAGTGAGCTCTGGATGGGGAAAAGCAGAAAGCGGTCACTGACAGTCTTGCTCTCTACTTGGGGCGGCTGTGAAAACTTAGTGATCAGCGGTCATGTGATCGATGAATCTTCATGCTTAAAACCAGCGGGGCGGACAGATGCAGCATCCACCTAGGTAAATATAAATGGGAGGAGGGGGGGGGGGGGGGGGGGAGTCCACAATTTCTTCTCTTTTTAAATAGCCCTCCCTCCTAGATTGTAAGCTCCAAGGAGCAGAGCCCTCCTATCCCTCTTGTATTGAACTGTATATACTTATACTGTTATATTGTAAAGTGCTGAGCAAACTGTTGGCGCGATATAAATCCTGTATAATAATAGCTGAATCCGCTGCAAAGGATTCAAGGAGCATTATGATTTTTTTTTTTTTGTTCTAAAGTGCCAGGACTGCAGATGTTGCTTCCTTTCAGATACCTGTTCTCTGATCGTCTCTCTATAGCATTCTTGATAGAGAGAAAGGGGTGGAGGAGAAAAAGGAACAGATTGGGAGGGGGGTGGAGGAGAAATGGAACAGAGAGGGAAGATGGGTGGAATGGAGGGCAAGACCTGAAACCGATGGGAATGGGGGAGGAGTGGAGTAAGGACAAATGGAGATGAGGGATGATAAAACAGTGAAAGTGGGGAGGAGGAGAAAAGGGAATATAGAGAAAGGAGTGGAGGATAAATGGAACAGAGGAGGAGTGGAAGAGAAATGGAACGGAGGAGGAGAAATGAAAGGGAAGGAGTAGTACTGGAGGAGAATGGAGCAGAAAGGGAAGGGGTAGTACTGGAGGAGGAGAATGGAGCAGAAAGGGAAGGGGTAGTACTGGAGGAGGAGAATGGAGCAGAAAGGGAAGGGGTAGTACTGGAGGAGGAGAATGGAGCAGAAAGGGAAGGGGTAGTACTGGAGGAGGAGAATGGAGCAGAAAGGGAAGGGGTAGTACTGGAGGAGGAGAATGGAGCAGAAAGGGAAGGGGTAGTACTGGAGGAGGAGAATGGAGCAGAAAGGGAAGGGGTAGTACTGGAGGAGGAGAATGGAGCAGAAAGGGAAGGGGTAGTACTGGAGGAGGAGAATGGAGCAGAAAGGGAAGGGGTAGTACTGGAGGAGGAGAATGGAGCAGAAAGGGAAGGGGTAGTACTGGAGGAGGAGAATGGAGCAGAAAGGGAAGGGGTAGTACTGGAGGAGGAGAATGGAGCAGAAAGGGAAGGGGTAGTACTGGAGGAGGATGGAGCAGGAAGGGAAGGGGGCAGTACTGATGGAGAAGGGTAGAGGAGGGGAATCAGAGCAAAAGTGGGAGAGGTGGGGGGGGAGGAGAAATGGAACAAAAAAGAAAGATGAGACGTGAGGGAGGCAAAATGGAAGAGTGGTGAATATACTGATGCTAAAAAAATTAACCAATATTTAATTGACTTTAGAAAAAAGTGAAAAACTATTTTTTTTTTTTTTTAAGTGTTTATTTTTTTTTTCTGTCTTTCTCATAAAATATGTCAAAAACCACATTCCTTTAATGATTTCTTTCCTCTGCAGAGGTCTAATCATTGCCATGTTGATCAGCTTGATATTCGTGGTCTTACTAAGGTTTCTGGCTGGAATTATGGTGTGGGTGATGATTATCCTAGTGATTGCAGTCATGGGATATGGTGAGCATACCCCTTCTCTCTCCATTTATTTTTTTTTTGGCACTTTGTGTATCTTTTGCATTCTGCAGTGCTGTGATTTGTTCTTTTTTTTTTTTTTTTTTCTGTGCTTTTCCTTTCATTCATTTAATTAAAGCATAGTCGAACTTTCAGTTAAAATTGGCTAAACACATTTTAGGTGAATCCAAAAAAATGAAGGAGATTGAACAACCATAAAAAAATGTGCCAGTTACTAAATGCCTACTTAATTAGTGCTTTGTGTGCCAAATTAGTTTGTCACATGGTAGTGTGGCATGTTTGAATGCACTTGCCAAAACCTGGGTAAAAAAGCCTGTTTACTGCCAAAATACAGCAGAAAGACCCTCGCTTTACATTGAGAGGCAGTGGTCTCTCTGCAGAAAATCAATAGGACCCTTCCTGAGTCATATCTACAGCTCTACAATTGGCAGAGAGCATGAACATGGCATTTTTATGGTTTGGAATACATTTCCATTCATTTGTGGGGATAAAAAATATGATACAAAACAGATAAATCTTCAGCAGTACATTTTTTAAATACACAATGCTGAAACACTGTGATGCAAACACTGGCTGTAGATATGAATGGGAACCGTCTGTGTTGTGGATTCCATGTGCCTGGAAGATGTGTTGAACCTTTTGTAAATGTAATGGGACCATTTTATGGAGGATCTGCTAATTTTTGTCCCTTGCAGGAATATTCCACTGCTACATGGAGTATGCTCGGTTGAAGGATACAGCTGGATCGGATGTGAGCTTGAAGGACATTGGGTTTCAGACTGATTTACGGGTCTACTTACACCTGAGGCAGACGTGGCTGGCATTCAGTAAGTCTACAGTCCATGTAATGGAAATAGGTGGGAGGCGACTGAGCTGTCTACCAGTTAAGTATTAGTAGGGGGGAATGGCACCGTGCATGTACAGGTTAGAGTAATATTTAACGGGAGTAGCTGTTTGTGTACAAGTAATGGGGGGGGTGTTACATTGGTGGTAAAAGGGGCTGGCATTGTGTAGGTACCGGTTCTGTTGATGGAAAGTGGGGCTGACATTGTGTGGGAACAGGCTCTGTTGACAGGAGGGGCTGACACTGTGTAGGTACAGGATATATTGATGGAGAAAAACAAAACTGAGGGCGCACCGGCCTTGTGCATTACCTTTTAAAAATATGTTTATTAAATTTAAAAGAAGGTATTCTACTCACAAAAGTACATGAAAATAAGCACATCATATGAGACCGCTCTGTCCAATTCGCACTGCGTTACTGAATGGTGATGAGAATGGTGGACATCCAAAATATCTGACACGTTTTGAGGACTAGTCTCTTCCTCAGAGCCCTAGAAGCTAGTCTTCCAAACGCGTCAGCCATTTTGGATGTCCATTATTCTCATCACCATTCAGAAACGCAGTGCAAATTGAACAGAGCGGTCTCATATGATGTGCTTATTTTCATGTACTTTTGTGAGTAGAATACCTTCTTTTAAATTTAGTAAACATATTTTTAAAAGGTAATGCACAAGGCTGGTGCACCCTCGGTTTTGGTTTTCTCTATTAGTACTTTTGGATTCCCCGGTTCCTTGAGGGCAGAAAGGCATGCATATTCCAAGACATTCGTTATGTGATCCCTATGACTTTAGAGTCCATCCCTAAGCGCAGGAGTATTTGGGTTTTCCACTTTCACAGGATATATTGATGGTAGGAGGGGCTGGCACTGTGTAGGTACAGGATATATTGATGGTAGGAGGGGCTGGCACTGTGTAGGTACAGGATATATTGATGGTAGGAGGGGCTGGCACTGTGTAGGTACAGGTTCTGTTGGTGGCAGGAGGGGGCTGGCACTGTGTGCTAACAGGTTAGATGGGCAGTAGAAGGGGTTGGCATTGTGTAGGTACAGGATATATTGATGGTAGGAGGGGCTGGCACTGTGTAGGTACATGTTCTTTTTGGTGGTAGGAGGGGCTGGTAATGTGGGAAGGGGTTAGATTGATTGGTAGGAAGGGGCTGGCATTGTGGGAAGGGGTTAGATTGATTGGTAGGAGGGGGCTGGCATTGTGTGGGTACAGGTTCTGTTGGTGGTAGGAGGGGTTGGCACTTTGTACATACAGGTTAGATGGGCGGTAGAAAGGGTTGGAACTGTGTGGGTATAGGATAGATTGATGCTTGGAGAGGCTGGCACTGTGGGAAGGGGTTAGATTGATGTTTAGAAGGGGCTGGCAGTGTGTGGGTACAGGTTCTGTTGGTGGTGGGAGGGGCTGGCACTGTGTGGATATAGGTTTGGTTGATGGTGGGAGGGGCTGGCACTGTGCTGGGATGGGTTTGGTTGATGGTAGGCGGGACTGGCACTGTGCTGGTATGGGTTTGGTTGGTGGGAGGGGCTGGCACTGTGCTAATATGGGTTTGGTGGATGGTAGGAGGGACTGGCACTGTGCTGGTATGGGTTTGGTGGATGGTAGGAGGGACTGGCACTGTGCTGGTATGGGTTTGGTTGGTGGTGGGAGGGGCTGGCACTGTGCTGGTAAGGGTTTGGTTGATGGTGGGAGGGACTGGCACTGTGCTGGTATGGGTTTGGTTGGTGGTAGGAGGGACTGGCACTGTGTTGGTATGGGTTTGGTTGATGGTGGGAGGGGCTGGCACTGTGCTGGTATAGGTTTGGTTGATGGTGGGAGGGGCTGGCACTGTGCTGGTATGGGTTTGGTTGATGGTGGGAGGGGCTGGCACTGTGCTGGTATAGGTTTGGTTGATGGTGGGAGAGGCTGGCACTCCTTGGGGATACAGGCTATGTTAGTAAGAGGGGCTGACACACTGGGTACAGGTTATTTTGGTGGTAGAAAATGGCGCTGTGTGGGTGCAGGTAACGTTTTTGATAGGAGGGGTTAGCACTCTGAGGTGGGGTAGAGAGGTATTGCATGCTCTGGAGATATCATGGGATAGTACAAGGTGCGTATAGGTTGCTAGAGACATGAGAAGGATAGGTTTCGTGTGCACAGAAAATGGTAGTGGTTGCACTGGATAGAACTGAGTGACTGGTCCTGCTTCTGTGTGTATGCAGGGACAACTCTAATCCTGCACTTCTCCTTTGTACAGTGATTATTCTATGCATCCTGGAGGTGGTTATTATTCTGATCCTCATCTTTCTCAGGAAAAGGATTATGATTGCCATTGCACTGATTAAAGAAGCCAGCAGGTAAGCAGGGGTGGTTGTTGTGGCCCATTTTACATTCCTCTGGCCAGGAATGGTGCTTTTCCTGATCTATGTGGTGGTGTACATTTTCACGGCTGTGAGACAACTAGAAATGGGCAGTACCCGGCTACCTTCATGTCCGGAGTGGTTTGTGATTAATACACAATATTTTTGCTTATTTTTTTGGAATTTGGTCACTTCTCACATAGGTTAAAACAAAAAAAAAACTTCAGCTTCTTCCCTTGGGTGCGAAATGTAACCAGGGAATGTTTCTTTTTGCCTGTATCAACCAATTCACCCCAACTGTCATTATTTCAGAAGCTTAAGAAGAGTGTTTGCCACTTCTGTGGGAGCAGAAAACTGTTGCTGGTTCATTGTACATTGTGGAGGGATGTGGAAAGTGTCACTGTTTGATAAATCATGACAAGTCGTAATCTAGACCAGTGTTTCTCAACCATTTTTTATTTATTTATTTATTTTTTCCCAGTCACGGCACCCTGGCAAAGTATCTTCAGTCTCAATGCACACAAAATCATGCACATTTTAACACACAGACAAATTTCCTGCTTTTTAGCAGACGCACAGGGTGCTATTAATTCTTAAAGGTACCCCCATGCATTGGTAAACGCAGTGCGTTTATTTTTTTTTGTGTGGCCTGATATCTGATATTCCTGATATGTGCGCACAGATGTGAACGAGGGGCTTGTTCAGATTTTGAGGTTTGGGGAAGGGAAAACCACACGGATGAGCCATTTACTGTCCCTCAACCGCTCCAACTTTAGCTGCATTGGATCACAGCCGGGGTTTTACAGATGCTGTTGGTGCGCAGGAAACATACCTAATGCAAATGTGGGGTATTGCACCAGGTTGTGGCATGATGCAGCTGCATTTAGGGGGTTCAAACAGGCATTCAAGAGGCAACATGTCAACTCTTCACCACCTGTCAAATACCTCTGAAAAGCAATCTGAACATGGCTTGCTTTTAAGAGAATCATCAGTCCTTGCCGCTATTATGAACCAGTGGCGTCACTAGGGTTCGTGTCATACCCCCAATAATTTTGCAATTACCTTCCCCCCCCCCCCTTCCATATAATTACCTCCTCCTCTGTTACAAATAATCTCTTTGTAATACTGCCCACCTCCCCCCCAATAATAATTACCCTGCAACCTCCCATCCTCCATCATAAATATCCTGGACCCCCCCTCCCCAATTATAACTACCCTACATTACAACACTTCATAGTTCTAATTACCCCATAATCTCCCCACCCCCGTTAGAATTACCCCAGAGTATTCCCCCATTACAATTACAAATACCCCCATCATAATGTAATGTGGGCAGTTTGACAACAGGGGAGCAGTATGTCAGGCACGAGTCAATGTGACACGAGAAAGGGGGGTAATGGGGGCAGAATGATAGGAGGGAGGGCAGTGTCACAGGCAGTGGGCAAAGTGACAGTAGGACACCTGAACACACACTATACTATACACTGGGCATTGTGCAGAAGAGTCAGGAGTTTGCTGTTGTAGAGAATATATGTCTGGATACTTGGTGAGAGCGGCCTCAGAGCAGGAGGGGACTCTTACTGTCTGGCACGACAGGAGCAGCATGACTGGAGGCAGGAAACAGGAGCTGGAGTCAGGGGCCGAAGCTGGGAGGTGGAGCTGGGAGGCAGAACTGCTCTGCACAGACTAACTTTCCTCCTTCTGTGCAAAGCATGTCATGGGGTACCATAGGATACCAGCGGTCCTAGCAACCAATGACTGCTAGCCTCCTGCCATATCCTAGATCTGTGGCACATTATGACTGCGCAGGCCCACGCGTGAGGATCGGCCTTCTGGGACTTGGGTGTTCAGGGGTGCCACTTCTACCCCACCATATGTAAAGAAAAACAAGTAGTTTAAAAATCTGAATCCTTATGTTGGCACCGGCCCTGGTGTCACCCCTCTGGTGGATGTCATCCGGGTGCAGTCTGCACCCCCATAGCGATGCCACTTTTATGAACGGCCCTAAAAAAGGTGTTCATATTAAAAGCACCCTGGTTAAGAAAGGCTGATCTAGTTTTGCTTAATGGTCACATAGTAGTTTGGGGCAGTGGACCTTTAGAATCCAAACAGGCAGGCTCATTAGTGCAGAAGAGACATGTAATGTCGCTTCTGCAATAAAATACACCTTCCTTCCTGCTTGCTGTCTTTTTCGGCATGTAAACTTGGCTGTGCATGCGCAGCTCAGATTACTTTGCTTGCACAGTCCCCGTGCTGTGCCAGCCATTGAAGATGACCAAAGACTGTTACTTGGCAGAGGATGCCAGCAAATGACAGTGACTCTTGAGGGAAGGTAAGTTGAGCTCTGCTTTAAAATGTATGTTGTGTCCAGAAATAGTTCCAAAATTTTATCTTGATATGTCTCTTCTCTCTCCACAGAGCGGTTGGCCATGTGATGTGCTCCCTGGTTTTCCCTTTGTTCACCTTCCTGCTGGTGTGTCTCTGTATCGCCTATTGGGCCATCACTGCAGTGTATCCTTCCTAATCCTGCACACTCATTGCACCCCGCTGTTCACCATAACAGGTCATCCAGTCTAAACTCCCATGGGATCCCTTTAGACAACCCAACACTTGGTCTGCAGACACCCTTTAATCACACGTATTATTTAGTATACACATTTCTTTTATAGCAGATCCTGTCTTTGACCCAAATGAAAATGGGGCTGCCTAAGTAAAGTCTGCAACATGTGTAAAGGCCAACTCTGTGCACTATAATACCAAAATAAACCCCAAATATTGTTTTAACACAAGATGCAATGTGTAAACTACAAATACATCCACATGGTACCAGGGGCGGACTGACAACTCATGGAGCCCCCGGGCAATAGGGGATCATGGGGCCCCTGTATCCTTGCCCAAACTCAAAGCCTAAGAAAAAGGTACCAGGGGCATCTCATGGGGCCCCCTACTGACCCCGGGCCCTCGGGCAGTGCCCGAGTTTCCAAATGGTCAGTCCGCTCCTGGTACACAATCCCTGGTCGCCAAGAAATCCCTTCCTCCCCAGAAAGCCCAGAAATGAACCGTTGCTCAGCGTCCAAACTTGATCAAGTCCTCAGGCTTATAGTATCATTAAGTAAGTTCTTATTTCTTGGGTTTCCAGCATGGATCTCTAAGTGGAAACCCACTCTGTGGAAGTGAGCACTTAGAGATCCATGGTAGAAACCCAAGTTAAAGTTTGGACACTGAGCAACGATTCATTAAAGGCCAACTCTACCTGGACATTTTCTAGCTTGGGATGGGCAACATTGGGTTGAGTTACCAGCTCTTGCCTTACATTTTGGAGTCTCCAATAGCGAGATTCCCCAGTGTTAGTTTGTACCTCTGCCTCTTCCACAAGTCCATTGTTGTAACTTTTGCTGTCGCTTGCTGGTCTCCTATAGTCATGGTTTTAAATTCATACTCTCCTGATAGTGACCTTTATAAATTGGGAAGTAGTCGGTACCTGCAGAGATAATGGGACAAGTCATGGAGAGTCTATTTTTTTTAAAGTTTCTAACAGAACTTGAAGGAGGAATAGTAAAGCACAATCACTATACAGCCCCAATAAGCAGGAAGCCTGCATGTGCTAACAGCCTCCATGCCCTTAAACCAGTAAGAATAATTTCCTCAAGCAAATCATTCTCATGAATTGAAAAGGATGCACACAGGCATTCAAGATATGTTTCCTAAATATTTTCCATGTATCCACATTGGCTTATAAGGAGTAATAGCAAAGCGCTTATTGATCACAAAACCCCTTTATTACTAGTCTTTACAGTCTTTTTACAACTTAAAGTAAACCTGTCAATTCCTAAAAGCTTCTAACATAAATAAGGAGGTGCCTGTACATACATGAAAGCATCTTTGCAAGCATCCATGGCGCACAAGACTATCTAATATACAGATTCCAGCTTTTCCTAATAATGTTGAGTTCTGGTCCTCCTCTGCCCTGTATCTGCTTGTCCTGCTTTCATTCACCACTCTACGGGCCATTCTCGGTGATAGGTGACCTCACTAAGGGTGGTCCAGGAGGAAACTGAGCCAGCAATAAAGCAGGAGAGGAGACATTTGTATATTTGTAACATACTCATGATTATTCTGGAAGTCCAAGAAAGTCAATGTACATGTAGTCCTCTCTAGGTGCTCACATTTTAAAACTATAACCTGTTCTAAAGTTTTTGGGTTGTGTTGTTTTTTTTTTTTTGTTTTTTTTTTAGAAAATAGCAAACTTACTTTAAAGTGGTTGTAAACCCTTACATATACCAAGTGAAGTGACTGACCTCAGGTGATACAGAGATGAAACAAATCCTCCTACATAAGTTGTATCTGTCTAGAAGTCCAGAATTATTACAGCTTATCTGAGTGTTCAAGTGATTCTAAAGGCTCTTGTGAAGAAAAAATAACAAACCTGTCTATACTTACCTGCTGTGTGCAGTGGTTGTGAACAGTGCAGCCTGGATCCTCCTCTTCTTGGGTCCCCTGCAGGCTCTCTATGCCCCTCCCTCCTGTCAGGTGACCCCCCCCCCCCCCCCCCCCAGCGAGCAGCTTGCTATGGCGGCACCCGCTGCTCCGTGTGTCCATTCACACACGGAGCTGCAGTTTAGTCCCACCCCCTCTCTTCTCACCGGCTCACTGGCTGTGATTGACAGCAGTGGGAGCCAATGGCTCCTGCTTTTGTCTCAGCCAATGAGGAGAGGGAGTTCTGGGATAGCCAAGACTCCAGTGCACATCGCTGGATCGAGATGGGGCTTAGGTGAGTATTGTGGGGGGCTGAGAGTGATGCTGCACACAGAAGGTTTTTTACCTTCATGCATAGAATGCATGAAGGTAAAAAACCTTGAGCCTTTAGAACCAAAGGGGGCGGAGAGTTGAAGTTACTCTGCAGAGCTCTGTGAGGAGAGATCTGAGAGCTGATTGGAGGGAAGAGACACACACCCCTCCGCACAGGTCACCGAAACAGAGCTGAGGCAGTCAATCTGCTGGAGGTCCCTCTCCGTCACCATTTTTCTCTTGGTGTCAGGAAAACTTGTCAGGAGTGAGTCTTGCTAAAAGCAGAGGAAAGAAGCAGCAGACAGAAATGACAATTGGTGCTCTTAATTGAGACAAGTACACACTATAGAGAGATGTATGCTTTATTCATATTTTGTGAGGTTTACAATCCCTTTAAGGCTCATGACACCACTTCACATTACCCTGTATTGACCTGAAATGACTTCTGGCAGATTAAACCCAGATCTCAGATTCTTGACCTTTTCATCCTTAACACACCCACACAGCTTCCTCTCCACATCCAATGAGGCAATATACAAGATCTTTAATGAGACTCAGTGTGACTATGCCGGCAAAACGTGTGACCCAGAGGTAAGCCCATCCCTATATCAACATTCTATTAATGACCCTTCCTGCGGTTCCTCTGCCATTGAGATCAGATGCTGGGCACTGCCATCTGTGAATGACATTGGCTAGGGATTGGTCCTGAGCATAACTGAGGGAGCTCAGCTACCTACCCTCCTTTTATCTCTCCCTCTCTGATGAAGCAGCTAGACTGGTGATATTGGGTGGATTTTAAAATATGTAATAAAAAAATTTGAACATCAATTACTGAACTTTGAGAGTGTGAAAATATCTAAGAAATTTGCCATTCAGGGAAAGAAACCCTAATATTTAAAGTGTTAGTACACCTAAAAATGATATTTCATTTATAGGCGGCACTTGGTGAGTCAGGTCCCGGCTTGCTATGTCTTGGATACTCAACAGCAAAATCTTCCTGCAGCATTTTGCACCAAAGGAGAAGTTATTGATAACAGCCAATATAATTCTCTCTGTACAGAGGCATAGAGATTGGAGGATGCTACAACTAAAGTTGCTTGTACATGGGAGAATATTTTCCCCGATCTGGCTGTCAGTGGCTGGATCAGGGAAAAATGTCTATAGGTAACCTCTGACCATCGCCAACAACTCCCCTCTGTGAGGTGGCAAGTTGGCTGGAGTGGACATTGCCCAACTGATTGATATTGCATTCCACAAGAGGCCAGCACTGGGGATGGCACTAGAGTGCTCCCCCCTGCCCTCTTTAAGAACATGCACTTAGGTTTGTGCAATGCTTGTTTGCCAGAGATGATCCTGGATCAATTAAGCTGATATTAATTATTTATTTCAGGTACTTCTATAGCGCCGTCCATTTACGCAGTACTTTACATATATATTGTACATTCACATCAGTCCCTAACCCTCAAGGGGCGTACAATCTAAGGTCCCTAACTTACATTCATACATACACATACTAGGGACAATTTAGACAGGAGCCAATTCACCTACCAGCATGTCTTTGGAGTGTGTATAATTTACTTAAAAAGATTCTGGGGAATATTTATCAATTCCGTCACACAACAGAGCAATGCTAAACTGCAGTAAAAAGACACATTTGCTATAATAGTCCAACTTTTATTAATATATTTTTGTAATATATGTGTCCTTATAATGCTTGCTCAAATGTCCTGTTTTTCTTGTATAAAAGCAAGTTTATTCAAAGCCATCGGATTCAACATAAATGTTGATCCAATGGACGAGGATCTCTGGTGTGCAGATGTCAGTTAAGGTCTGAGCTTCATCTGTTTTAGCCAGAAGAGTATCTGGCTAGAAGCCTCAGATGGAGATGTGGGAGATAAATCATGCTACTTTGTACTTCCTTTTGATGATAATTTTCTGTTTGTTTTGCCTTGAGTAATATCCTTGATAAGTCAGAAGATGATAAAGAATTTCCTTTTTTAGGAAAAATCCTTATTAAACAAGTTGTGTGACATATTTTAGAACTTTGTTCTTAAAGGTCTAGGTCAGCGTCACAAATAAGTGGAGCTTTCAGGAAAAGGAAATAGATTTATATACATTCCAATAACAACATATGACTTAAAGTGGAGCTGCAGTGACAATCTAAAAAAATAATTTGGCAGCTAAAAAAACTGTAGCTGATGACTGACTTTTTTTTTTTTTTCCTTTCTTTTAAGACACTCCTCTGTCCCTCGATCCAGCGGTGTGTTAACACTAGCTGGGTTCACCTGTTGTCCTCTTTCCCACCAGTGCCAACACTAGGGCACTACTCCTTATCCTCCTGACCACCAACCCTGAAGCAATGTTTTTTCTCACTGATGCGGGGCTTGGGACATTGGCAACCCCCACTGGCCACAATTCAGCCCCCTTAAAGTCAGACAGATCGTAAACTGGCCCTTTGTTTGAAAGGTTTGGAGACCCCTGTACTGGCATCCTAAGTGTGGGCATGCCCAGCTGTGACAGCATGCGGCTTCACAGCCAGGTGCCCACTGCACGTGCGCGAGTAACGCTGCATGTTGTGAATGGTCCTGTAGTCTACTGGGACCTGTCACGTGTCCGAGAAGGCTACGTGGAGGGAGGGGGGGGGGAGGACAACTTCCGCTTCCAATCACCTAGGCCAGTGGTCGGCAAGCCGCGGCTCGCGAGCCACATGCGGCTCTTTACCCACTCTAATGCGGCTCTTCTGTGTGCCGGGCGCCTGCTCCCCTCCCTCCTCTCGGTCGGCCGCTCCCCTGCCTCCTCTCGGTTGGCAGCCCCAAAAGTCCGCGCGGACCTTTTAATCCGGCCCGCGGATGTGGCTGTCAGGATGTGTGTAGGCGGGGCAGCGTGCCGAACGTGAGGGGAGGGGAGCTAGGCTCCTCTCACAGTCCGCCCTGAAGACCCGAACGGCGCGGGAAGACAGCGAGAGGAACGCAAAAGGTAAGTGAATTGACACGGGGGACTTGGCTTACTAGAAGGGGGGGGGGATAGTACTGTGGGGGATGAAATACTATATGAGGGATGAATTACTTTATGAGGGATGAATTACTATATGGGGGGATGAAATACTATATGAGGGATGAAATACTATATGAGGGATGAATTACTATATGGGGGATGAATTACTATATGGGGGATGAAATACTATATGAGGGATGAATTACTATATGGGGGATGAATTACTATATGGGGGATGAATTACTATATGAGGGATGAAATACTATATGGGGGGATGAAATACTATATGAGGGATGAAATACTATATGAGGGATGAAATACTATATGAGGGATGAATTACTATATGAGGGATGAAATACTATATGAGGGATGAAATACTATATGAGGGATGAAATACTATATGGGGGATGAATTACTATATGAGGGATGAAATACTATATGAGGGATGAAATACTATATGAGGGATGAAATACTATATGGGGGGATGAAATACTATATGGGGGGATGAAATACTATATGAGGGATGAATTACTATATGAGGGATGAAATACTATATGGGGGGATGAAATACTATATGGGGGGATGAAATACTATATGAGGGATGAAATACTATATGAGGGATGAATTACTATATGAGGGATGAAATACTATATGAGGGATGAAATACTATACGGGGGATGAAATACTATACGAGGGATGAAATACTATACGGGGGATGAATTGCTATGGGGGATGAATTACTATATGGGGGATGAATTACTATGGGGGATGAATTACTATGGGGGATGAATTACTATATGGGGGATGAATTACTATGGGGGATGAATTACTATATGGAGGATGAATTACTATATGGGGGATGAATTACTATGGGGGATGAATTACTATGGGGGATGAATTACGATGGGGGATGAATTACTATATGGGGGATGAATTACTATGGGGGATGAATTACACTATGGGGGATGAATTACTATATGGGGGATGAATTACTATGGGGGATGAATTACTATATGGGAGATGTATTTTCAGTTTTAAAAATGTGGCTCTCAAAATAAATTTCAATCATGGTTTTGGCGAGATTTGGCTCAGTTGAAAAAAAAGGTTGCCCACCACTGACCTAGGCAATTGCAGCAGAAGTAGGAGTGGGTACCTGTCAAAATCGGGTACCCGTTCTCCAAAGGTGCCAATCCTACCAGGCCTTAAAGCGGAACTTCCCCTTTTGAGTGAAGCTCCACTTTAAGCCTATGAATCTGACATTTGGGGTGTGTGTGTGTTTTCTGATGGCGGGGAAGTCTCCCCAGTCTCCAGAATGCGAAAACTGAGTGAGAAGGATTCCCCCATCCACATCAAGTGTTTTGAACAAAAAAAAAAAAATCATCTATGCAATGCCTTTTGCTTTTACTTTCTAGTACCCTGGGTCCTTTTCTTGAACCTGTCTTGGAGGCTGGAAGGAAATCTAACTCAATACATTTTTCTCAATACTGCTGCAATTGATTACATTTACCACAAATGTTAAAAGAGATTTATTTGCACAGGATTTACAATGCTACTTGAGTATTTTATGGTGTAGTTTGGAAAACTTTGCTTATTTGCAAGAGCAATCTTTGTGTGACTCTTTCTCTCCCATGCCTCCCCTTCCTTCCCTAGTAACATCTCACTGCCAATCTTATAAGATAGGCAGTGCCCTATTAGATGAGTGGACTTTGCTACCAAGTGTAACTTGTTTTAATGGTGGCATATATGAGCATTAGCACAAAGTAGTGTTGTTTAGACTCCACAATGGTATCTTGGTGGATGTCTGTTTTAATTTAAAAAGAACTGATACTAATATCTTTTTGTTTTTTCCTAGACTTTCAATACCACCAATGTTACCCGTATGTGCCCAGATGCTAGGTGCCAGTTTGCCTTCTATGGAGGAGAAACCTATTACCACAAGTACCTGATCGTTTTCCAGATCTACAATGCCTTTATGTTCCTCTGGTTGGCCAACTTTGTCATCGCACTAGGTCAAGTGACTCTAGCTGGGGCATTTGCCTCTTACTACTGGGCCTTCAAAAAACCAGATGATATGCCAGCATTTCCGATTTTCTCTTCCTTGGGAAGAGCTCTCAGGTGAGCTACTAAGAGAATTGCTAAACTGGATATCTACTCAGCTGCTTTGATAGGCTATGGGCCACAGATAGACTTAACTGCAGGTGGGTTTGTTAGACTTATGAGTGAATTTGCACTATGTTTTATTTATTACAGGTACTTGTATAGCGCTTTACACATATACATATTGTACATCACATCAGTCCCTGCTCTCCAGGAGCTTACAATCTAATATATATATATATATATATATATATATATATGCGCAAATTTGGACAGGAGCCAATTAACCTGAGGAAAACCTGAGTACCCGCAGGCACAGGGAGAACATGCGAACTACTATATACAGTTGCAGGCATTTTACCGCATGGCAAGAGGTTTTATTGCATGGTAAAATGTCTGTCACCGCAGCGACACACAGGGAACAATTGTTTCCTATGTGTCCCATTCACACTGCAATGCAGCGCTGCACTACAATGCAGATATAATGCAATTTATCGCAGCGCATTGTGTTGAAGTGAACTGCAATGTAAGCCAACACGGCGCATAGAGGTGTCCTACATTGCAGTAAGTGTATGAGGTTTAACCATGCAGATGTTGGTGGGCTAAAATCTGACAAACCGCTATATACATAGTTGGAAAAACAAATTTTGTGAACTGAAATCTTTTCTTTGCTTTTTGCTTCTGATGCCTGTCTTAGTGTCACAGGAAAGCAAAACGCCTACTACCATCATTCCTAAGAGGGCAGCTTTAGCTGAAAATTATAGGAGGCTTTAGTTCCACTCTAATCAAGACTGTAACACTGTTGGAACGGTCTTTCAGTTTGCAGGTATCCTCAGCCTAGCTTTTGGCATACTGTGTCTAGACCTGGCTGGACTGGATGTGGCAGGGATAGCCTGGAAGCGGCCTTTAAGCATTGGGTTCTGTGTAGGAGGCTTTCCAGACTCTATTCTGGTGAAAACAAATTTAGACTTTGAGTATATTCCAGGTCCAGAACCTGTCAGTGAAATGGACTTGGTAAACAGAAGTCTTGTCACCTGGTCAACGTCCTGGAATTTTGGGCACTATGGCTCTTTGCAGCATGGAACCATCCTGCTGTAAGGTCATCCAATCCATATTGTTGATCGATACTATGTCAGTGGTGTACATCAGTTATGGCGGTCGTGTACATACATCATCTGGGAGGAACCAGAAGTTTTGTCACTGACACAAACGGCTCCTATCCTGGGTGGCACTTCAAATTACAGCTTTGTCGGCATGTACATTTTCCAGGTATGGGCACTTGGCTGGCAGGTTACCTTTACCGAGAGCCCCTGGACCTAGGATGTAGGCCCTTCACCTGGATGTGTTCCGGTACCTGTTTCAGAAGTGGGGGATACAAAATATGAGCCTCTTGGGCCTGGCGAAGGTGCTATGCCAACCTGGCAAGACTCCTGGCAGATGCTCCCTGAACTGCTGGTTCGTCCTGATCTTCTGTCTGAAGAATCCTGGCCCAAGCCCTAAAGATCCTGCTTAACGGTTGCTAGCTTTAGAAGCATGGCTTTTAAAAAGCAGGTTGGTTCTGAGGGACAGGGACATAATCTAAATCTGTGATTCCTATGATGCTAAAAGCTAGAAAGTCTATTTATCGCATGGTCTAGCATTGTGGAAACCATATTTCAGTTGGTGTGAGCCTCAAGACTTCCTCCATGGAATGAATCCTCTTTCCTTAAGTTATATCTGGACAGTGTTTTGGCTCTCATCTTAATCAAGGAGTGGTAAACCAGATCCTTAATAGAGCTCTTTTGTAAATGGGGTGTATAAAGAACACAGAGCATGGCTCAGGAGTGAGCATGCACGAGTGCTCTCATAGCAAATGGATAGCTATGAGGGCACTCTGTGGGCATGAGGGGCCAGGAGCATCAGCAAGGGACCCGAGATGTGTCAGAACGTCTATCTAGTAACACATGTTAAAGGTCAGGATACATTAAAATAAATCCAATGCATTAGTTCTATTGGGTAAAAGAACAATTGTATTTTATGACCAGGGGCGGACTGACAACTCATGGAGCCCCCGGGCAAAAGGGGATCATGGGGCCCCTGTGTCCTTCCCCAAACTCAAAAAAGCCTATGAAAAAGGTACCAGGGGCATCTCATGGGGCCCCCTACTGACCCCGGGCCCTCGGGCAGTGCCCGAGTTTCCAAATGATCATTCCTCCCCTGTTTATGACCAATTAGACTCAATTTATTAAGCTGTGAAGCATTTGTTAGCCAGAATGATTGATTATTTTCAGCCATACAACTGGTATTTTTAACTGCTGTTGGCTGTCATTCCGAAAAATGAGTCATGGCAAATAACCATCTTTATAGCTTGGTGCATTGAGCTCATTAACCCTATCATCAATCTTTCCAGGGATATGAAGCAAGTGGAAACTTAACCTCTTGGTGATACTTTTCTTCCTTTTTTTTTTTTTTTTTTCTTTTTTCTTTTTCTCTGCTCCTAAAGTTGTCATGACAGGCCCAAGCTGTTTTATATGCTATTCTGTTTACAGTTGGCTTGTCGGTGATTGCACTGTACCTGCAGACAGGGGATGAGAACAAGGAAGGTATCTGCCTTCGTACTATGGTGGGGTACACACTATGAGAAAATCAGAAGAAAATTCTGTATGAGGCACGGTTGTTCTATTTCATATTGTGCGTACAAAACACATCCGATTGTGAATTTCCACAGGGGCATACTCCAAAATTTGTTCTCGTACGTGAACAGAACGAACGATTTGCGTTTTAATGTGAACGGTTTTCATACAGTTTAAGAATCAGATATGAAAGACTGTGTGTGCATGATCAGAAACTATAAACCACAAAAAAAAGCCTGTCATATGAGAATTTTTGTACAATTTGTCCATTTTTCCTCACTAGCAGATTGTAACCGAGGATGTACTATCGTTCTTGTCTGATTTCCTTATAGTGTGTACCGGGTTAACAACAAAGTGTCGATTTCTCGACTGCACTCCAATGTTATCAGTGGAGATCATAATCTGTTAAAAGTTGGTTTGACTCAGTCCTAAACATCAAACCCCCCCCCCCCCATGCCATGTTCTTTCTGACAGCCAATCGGAGAAAACCATGTACAGGTAGAGGGATCCTGGTGCTTTCCTTATTGGCCCTTTTCTGGAAGTGTATTCTCTGCACCATAGTTTAATGTACCGCTTCTAGCCGTTGTGATCTCCTTTTATGTTGTGAGCGCAGTGCAGCATACAAAAATATTTCAAAAGCTCCTGTCATTGAAAATATTGAATCCTGTAAGTATTTGGAGCCGTCTAAGTTCTTAATGCTCCTTGCATTATCCTGGGCTTTCCAACCAAGATGGCTGAAGATGCCAAACGTTGAAGACAAAGATTGGGCGAAGATGTCTGTGTTTGATGCTCGTGGGCATCACCTGGAGGGGAGTATAGAAAACTTTAGATCTGTATTTAAAGGATTATTATTATTATACAGGATTTATATAGTGTCAGCGGTTTGCTCAGCGCTTTACAATATAACGGGAGACAATACAGCAACAATACAGTTCAATACAAGAGGGATAGGAGGGCCTGATCCTTGGAGCTTACAATCTAGGAATAATTCATCTTTACCAAAAAACTGCATATGTGGGTAAGGAGCGCCGCTAGATAAACACTGTACAGCTTCAACTAAAGTTAAGTACCTTTTGCTATAGATACAGGCCACAGGTGGCAAACACAAGGCCCACGGGCCGTATCCAGCCCACCAGGCCTAGTCATGTGGCCCGCACACCGGCTGCCACTCCCTGTACTCCCGATCTGCTTTCCACTGCCATGGAACGGGTCTCCTTGGCAACAGGAGTAAGCACTTCCTGCTGTCTTGTCCTCAGTCTCCCCAGTGCATTGGCTCGGTGTAGCTGATCACATGCACGGTTGATCCAGCATAGCCTATCAGTGACGGAGGTAACTGATGGATCCGGCGGCTGTGTGTTCTTCTAATCTATATATCCAGTGGCTGCGTTCTGAAGGCGGACTTTTTTGGCTGCACTCAATAGTGGCCATGAAGAGGGGCACTCTTGTAAATGCCATCTTACATCAAGTAGGAGAGAGCGCTGATGTGAGGTTTGCATTGGGGGAGGGGAGGGTGGAGGTGCAGTGAGGATTGTGGAGGAAGATGTGTGGGGATGGGGGCAGAGTGGTGGGTGCAGAGGTCAGAATCCAGGAGGAAGGGTGAAAATGAGATGTTGCACATAGCTCATTATTGAATCCTGCACTCTGTACGTAGCGCACTCCTGAGCCCTGCACTCTGTACGTAGCGCACTCCTGAGCCCTGCACTCTGTACGTAGCGCACTCCTGAGCCCTGCACTCTGTACGTAGCGCACTCCTGAGCCCTGCACTCTGTACGTAGCGCACTCCTGAGCCCTGCACTCTGTACGTAGCGCACTCCTGAGCCCTGCTCTCTGGACGTAGCGCACTCCTGAGCCCTGCTCTCTGGACGTAGCGCACTCCTGAGCCCTGCTCTCTGGACGTAGCGCACTCCTGAGCCCTGCTCTCTGGACGTAGCGCACTCCTGAGCCCTGCTCTCTGGACGTAGCGCACTCCTGAGCCCTGCTCTCTGGACGTAGCGCACTCCTGAGCCCTGCACTCTGGACGTAGCGCACTCCTGAGCCCTGCACTCTGGACGTAGCGCACTCCTGAGCTCTGGAGTAGCGCACTCCTGAGCCCTGCACTCTGGATGTAGCGCACTCCTGAACTCTGTACATCAGGATTACGTTACATCCAGAGCGCAGGGTTCAGGATTACATGGCATAATCCTGAACTCTGCACTCTATATCCAGCGTGGCCCTTTGAGGGCAGCCAAACTGCTGATGTTGGCCGCAATTAAATTGTTTGACACAACTGGTATAGGCCATTTCCCGCCCAATGCCTGACAAAAAAATTTCCACAGTTGAAATCATCCCATCCTGCCTTGTTACTAAGCCCTAGCTAAAACCCCTCCCTTGCTCCTGTGGGGGTGAGCAGGAACAGCTGGGAGTCTCTTGGCAACACCCTAGCAACAAGCCAGGACAGAATGATTCCATCTGTGGGAGTTGTCGGCTAGGCTTCAGCAGTTATATAAATATCCTGCAGCTATAGTAAGTGCGTTTATCCAACTTTAGTCAGAGCTGCTCAGTTTGCTTTTATCTACAGGTGCGCCTTACCTGGATAGGCAATTTTTTGGTAAAATTGAACTGACCCTTTTAAGCTAAGCCCATTGATTTTAACGGTTTTTAAAAATGTTTGCATTCAAGGAGGTTTGCTTGGGTTCTCAGTTGAACTATTTAAAAAATAGCTGGTGTCATAATTGATCACATGTGTAGCACCTTCACAACTGCCGGTCAGAGAGAAGATGGCACCTTCCTTGGCTGTGATTGATTTATTAGAGTTTTTAGTTCTGCTTTAAATTTAAATGTATCCTGTATAGAGATTCTGGAAGGAAGTCATGAATGGTTTTCAGTTTATTTGTGTATACAGTAATGTCCCTTTTTACATGAAGCTATAAAAGGTTTTTATTGTTTTTCAGGTATCACACTGGGTCACTGGCATTTGGTTCTCTTATACTCGCAATTGTGCAGCTCATCAGGATCATGCTGGAGTATCTTGACCACAAGCTGAAAGGTGAGGCTACACACATGGGCACATGACCCACAGCTCAGCAATGCTCTTCTGATTGGCTGGGCTCTAACTGTGACTCAGCAGGGAGGGGGCATGTCCGTTGCTGTAGAAGGGCCGCTGATTCCACACTGGAAACGGCAGTTTTCTCTGTGGCTGAACATTGAGTGAAGAGGAGTTTGAATTTGCCTGGGGAGCAATTTAAAGACAAAAATGACGATTTGTTTCAGCTTTTGGAACAGAATTATTTTTCTACCCATTTTATTTATTTTTTAAACTTCTATTGGCCTAAGACTATCTAAACCCAAAACCTAAACCATAATAAATATATATATATATATATATATATATATAATACATATACGGCAGCCAGACTCCTCCACCTTACCAACCGCTCCATTTCCGCCACCCCCCTCTGCCAATCCCTCCACTGGCTTCCGATTGCACAACGGATCAATTTCAAAATCCTAACACTGACGTACAAAGCCGTCCACCATACTGCCCCAAATTACATCACCGACCTGATATCCAAGTACCACCCAACATGCACACTCCACTCCTCACAAGACCTCCTTCTCTCTAGTTCCCTGGTCTCCTCCTCCCATGCCCGCCTCCAGGATTTCTCCAGGGTGTCACCCATCCTCTGGAACTCCCTGCCCCAACTCATCAGACTATCACCTACTCTCCTCTCCTCTCCTTTTAGGCGCACCCTGAAATCCCACCTCTTCAGGGAACCCGCCCCCTGCTAATTTCCGACCTTTTCCACTCTTCCTATCACTCCATCCCCCACAGCTATCTCCTCCTGTGCCACCATCCCCTCCCTCCTAGATTGTAAGCTCCAAAGAGCAGGGCCCTCGAACCCCTCGTGTATCGCGTTGTATTGTCGCATGTTCTGTCTCCCTTTACAATGTACAGCGCTGAGCGAACTGTTGGCAGTTTTATAAATACTGCATAATAAATATATATATAATTTTTTTTTTTTTTTTAATTCTATACCTGCACTTTTGTGACTATCACCCCTTAGCAGTTGCTAATAATACCTTCCTGGAAACAAAGTGTAAAATTTTAAAGTGGAACTTTACCAATATCAGTTGGATAACAAATCATGTTCTTTAACAAAATAACATACATTTCAGATTAAGAAGTATGATACCAAAATTGTGTGTGCTGTATATTCTCACCAGCATTGCGCTCGTTAGTTCTTGGTGGAGGCTGCCATTTTCCTGAAGCATAGAGCACTTCCATATTAAAAAAAAAAAAAAAAAACCTCTCCTCTCCTTAGTCTCAAAAACTGTCATTTTCTGCAATTAAAAAGTGTGCATTTCCAGCATTGATCGTATGTATGTCTTGGCTCAGCTAGAGAGGAAGGCTGACAGAAGCTGTACAGTGCTCCATCTCATAGCACTGTTGCTGCCAAGGAGAAAGGAGAGCATATCGGGGACACATACTCATCAGACATGGCATTATGATAAAACGCACACACATAGTATTATGATAATACACACACCCACACCAGCCATAACATTATGGCCACCCACAATATATCAAGGCATGGACTCCGCTAGACTTCTGACGATGTGCTGTGGTGTATGTCACCAACCAATGGGTAGCAGATCCTTTTAGTCCTGCAAGTTGCGAGTTGGGTTCTCCATATATTGGACTTGATTTTTCAGCACATCCCACAGATTCTCGATTAAATTGAGACCTGGAGAATTTGGAGGCCAAGTCAACAACTCTACCAGGGATTCCCTTACTTTGGAATGATTTCCTCTCACTTCTGTTTTGGCTATAGGATAGGAAATTTCTCCTATGGGACACAGATGGCAAAAAACTGACGGGTTATATTGCTTTTACTCTTTTCAAAATGAAGAAAATGTCTTAGTTCTAGTCAGGGCTTTTTTTTTTCTCAGTGACTTGGTGCAGGAACTCCCCTCCCCTGAGTCATCCCTTGTTTCTTCCCCATACCCACCTCCAAGCACCATCCCTTGGTTCAACTCCCCCATCCAGCTCCAAGCACAGAACATCCCCCCCCTCAGCAACAATAGACACCCCACTTAAAATCCCCTCCAATAGTTCACCAAACTGCCTAAACCAACCCTCCAGTACACCCCAGCACGCCTTGTCATTACATAAATTCAGTGCAGTTCCTGCTGAAAAACAGCCCTGGTTCTAAAGGGGGGGGGGGACAAAAACTGCAGCGATAAGACAACTGCCACTGACAGAGGCCAATTCCTGCTCTGCACACAGTGGTTCTACCTTACTGTTCGCCTCGCATCGTAATTGTCCCTGTGTGGTTCCTATTTTAACACAGCAATTGTTAATCAAGAAGGTCAGCAACCACTGACTTATCTGAAAATCCCAACATTTAAATACAATTTAAAGGAAAAAAAATAACAAGCGAATATAATTTGTCAGAAATGTATTTTAGGGCAAGCCCTGCAAACCCCCCCCCCCCCCCCCAACTTTTACTTTTAAATGATGATACTGTTTCCAATGATACTTAATCGAATTCACATTTTCTTTTATTCCAGGGGCGGATAATAAGTGTGCTCACTTCCTCCTATGTTGCCTGAAGTGCTGCTTCTGGTGTCTGGAGAAGTTCATAAAGTTCTTGAACAGGAACGCCTACATCATGGTGAGTACGGGGAGGGTGTGGGCTTAATGACCTATGAGGACCATGGTACTACAGACATTCAGGCCTAGGCTTCAGCTCGGCTCCATGAAGCCAAGAAAACAGTTACTGTCCATCTCGCAGCCTGCGATATCTTCTGAAATAAGAGATGGCAATTTCAGGAGTATTGTTCACAACATTCGTAGCTACCGCCACCCTGGAGCTGCAGGACTATGGTTGGTAATGATTTCACCACCCTGGAGCTGCAGGACTATGGTTGGTGAGGATTTCAAGTCGTATGCTATATCGGTTTTATGAAGATGAAGGAAAGTGGTATTGGGGAGAAATAGAGGCTGCCTTTGTTTACCACCTTCTGAAAATACTGGCCCCCTAGCTCTCTAGCTGAAATTCAGAAACTTTGACTTAACTATGCTGTTAGGAGAGCGTCGCTTTACCACCCGCGCAACCCAGGTACGCATATATGTGGCCTCACTGATAAAGACCCACTTCTGCGAGGCCGCATATGGTCGGCGCCAAGTGGTTAAAGCAGAGTGTTTACGTTGAAAGGTCTAAAATGGCTGATGTTGTGGGAGAAGTATGGAGAAATGCTAGATGATGACTGTCATGCTGATCACTGGCTTCAGTATCCAGGACACCCATGCAGATCAGGAATTCTGACTTCCTTTGCAGGATGCTGACTCCAGGTCAGCTACTCCAAAAGTATGGGAGACAAATGGCCAATCTGCTAGTATTTTCAGGAAGTTCGCAATGGTAGTCCACCCATAATAAAGAGAAGATTGCATGGGGCCCTTGCTATGTTTTCCCTGAGTCACAGAAGAGTTTAGCCACAACCCTGTGTTTGCCCTATGACAGTGGTCTCCAAGCTGCGGCCCGGGGGCCAGATGTGGCACTTCACTTGCTTTTATCCAGCCCTTGGGGCACTGTTACAGTGTGACACTATTCCTTCCACTGACGTCAACACCAGGGCATAGTTCCTGTCACTGATACCAACAATAGGGCGTTATTCCTACCAATGACCCCAACAATGGGGCACCAACGGCTGAGCACTTTTCTTCCCACGGACACCAATGATGGGGCACTATTCCTTCCTCTGATACTTACAATGTGGCAATATTCCTTCCACTAATACCAATGATGGGGCATTGTTTACTCCCAATGACCCCAGTGCATTTTCTACTTTCATTGGCCACAGTCTGGCCCCCTCAGTTTAAAGCAACATAAACTGGCCCTTTGTTTAATATCTTTGTAGACCCCTACCCAATGAGAATGAAATGTCTTACTTCTTACAGATCGCTATATATGGAACCAACTTCTGCACATCTGCTCGGAACGCCTTCTTCTTGCTAATGAGAAACATCATCCGGTAAGTCTGCGATTGGTTTATTAGATGTTGAAGATCATTCATCAGATAACAAAAAATGTTTAATATCCAGTAAGCCAGTGTTTGATGTGTTCCTTTTTGCATTGGACTTCAACTCAAGGATGACTTCTGTAGGATGACTTCTGTAGTATTCTTTAGAGATGTGCATGACGGAAACATGTAATTGAAGCCTGAATAGGATGAACATCTGTGTTACCCAGAGCAAAGTTATTTAGAAGTAACAAAATAATCTGTTTGTTATAGGATACAGACACACATTTCATTTTCTTCCTTTTTGCCCTTTTCTGTTTTTCTTTTTTGTTTTTTTTTCTTCCAAACTCTCTGCGCTCTGAAGGTTGGACTGCCTGCCCTCTCTATTTAGTACTTCTCTTTTACTCTCTTTCCAGTGTTGCAGTCCTTGATAAAGTTACAGACTTCCTTCTGTTCCTGGGGAAATTGCTGGTAGTTGGCTGTGTTGGTAAGTAGAATTTAAAAATGTATATTTGAAAGCTGAACCCACTCAGAATCTGTATCTGCTGCTACCTTTTTACATTTCTCAGCCACTATAAGCAAGACCTCCTGTTCCTCTCTGTGTCCATTTCCACAAGGCTGTAGAGAAGATGTCACAATCCCATGGAGAAACAATTGGGGTACCATGACAATATGACTTGGCTTTAAGCACAGAACCATTGGATGTAGCTGGGATTTCAGGTGGGGAGATATCACCAATGGTGTCCTCAGAAAATATAATGGGCCAGCCAGTGACCTAAACTGCCAACATCCATGCAGAATTGTGATATTGGTTTTAGATGGACTGGCCCTTTTGCTAGTGTAGGTGTGACCAGGGGCGGACTGACAACTCATGGGGCCCCCGGGCAATAGGGGATCATGGGGCCCCTGTGTCCTTGCCCAAACTCAAAAAAGCCTATGAAAAAGGTACCAGGGGCATCTCGTGGGGCCTCCTACTGACCCCGGGCCCTCGGGCAGTGCCCAAGTTTCCAAATGGTCAGTCCGCCCCTGGGTGTGACCTGAATACTCACAATATAGGTTGTGTTGGTATTGGTGTGTCATTTGGTTCAGTGCTTCTCAGAATTTGTTAATGTTTTAAGACTTATTCGGTAAAGCAGCAAAGTATTTTGTTAATCAGAAATCATCTCTTGCTTTATGGGGTCATGCATTCATCACACGGCTGTTCATGTTATGGACTAACATTCATAAGGTGAGGATATAGATTTAAAAAAACAAAATGTAGAAGATGACACAGGGTTTGACCAAAGAGGTTGCTTTTAGGTCTATAATCCAACTGGAATGGAATTAAAGTGGAAGAGTACATTGATAGGTGCATCTAGTCTGCAGGTGGCCTATAATTTCCTAACCTGTATCAACCCACTTCTGTATTCCCATTAATGTGTACAGGGAAAAAGCAGTTCTGGCCCAAATAAAATTGAAAATAAGTGATACAAGTCCATGTAATAATTATAATAATATAATTTTATTTTTTTTTACTTATTTATTATACACTAGATACAATGACAGAATTACAAGTATATTTAGAAAGCAATGAATGCAAAAAAAGTTTTCTTTACATTCTACAATATAAAAATATCAGCATATTCTGCATCACAAACACACGTGTTTATTGTGTCCATATTGTTATTTGTGTAGTTTTCATGCACGGTTTTTAATTCTGAGTATGTGGAGGCGGATGTGTTTTTTCTCATTACATCAGCAGGCTTTGCTTCCTGTTAACTCTCCTTTTTCACCGATAAGGTTGGTTTTATTGATAAAACGTAGATTACCCATCTACACAGGCACTTTACACTAAGCTATGATTTATGTTGAGCTGATACATACATACATACATACATACATACATACATACAAGATCCTTTCTCCTGCATTTTCTGTTCCTTCATTCACAAATGATTCACACTGATTTCTCCTTCCTTTTTCCTTGCAGGGATCCTTGCCTTCTTTTTCTTCACTCGCCGTATCCAGATTGTGCAAGACACTGCTCCAACTCTTAATTACTACTGGGTGCCTATCTTGGTGAGTATCGTAAAGAGTGTAAACTAGTCAACAGAATCCGTTTTTGCAGTTGAAGAGCAGTGTTTAAATAATGGAACACGGTGATTGCTACAAGCACTGCTGGGACAAGGTCATCTAGTGCCCAGGGCAAAGATGCCAAACTGACAAAAGGGCTTCTGAATACAGGATTGCTGCACTTGCAGGATGGAGGGGGATAGAGAGAACACAGCCTGCTTCACTGCCCGGCTCTCTCCACCTGTCCTTGGCACTCTCAGAGCTGCGCTGAGAGGAGTAGTGATGCCTCTGTCACTATTCCTGTCAACCTTGAAACGAAAGGAATGTGCCCCCCCCATTGATACCATAAATCATTGTGCCCAGAGCAACCACCCATTGTCCTGGCCCTGGCTACAAGCTTCAGTGTGTATTGTGTTTTTTAAAAGCACAACTGCCATCCATATCTAGCAGGACTTGGAATGTTCCTTATCTGTTTATTTGGGTTCCATTGAGCGTGCCCAAATTTGAATTGTTAGATGAGTAGTACCTCTGTCACTGTATATCCATAACTTTACATCCTCTCCTAAATACACCCGTATTTCTTTGTTTAGAAGCACAGCATTTCCGCTGAAAAAAGAAGCTTTGCTATATATTAGGGAGCATTTGTCTCTGCTGGGTTAATTACAATACATTGCTTAGATCACCTTTTTAGTTTCATGTGACCTGTACTGCGAGGAATATGTAGACTTACATTACCAAACCCTCCTTTTTGACAATGCTACTTGCCTAGCTATTGTGCAGAGTCACTAGAGTTGATTTACTAAAACTGGAGAGTGCAACATCTGGTGCAGCTGCGCATCAAAACCACTCTCCACTTCTAGTAAATCTTCCTCATTTGCTTTGGAACAAGTTCAAGTTCTGACTTCACTGGATGGACTTACTGGCCACCAAATGTGATGTATGCACTTACTGGCCAATAAGAAGGCACAGGAGGTGGGAGGAGGCTGCCAAAGGTAAAGATGGAATCTGTGGTCAATATTTGAAATAAAAAAGCAGTCACGGGTTTATGGTTCCACTGTGATTTGAGGAAAGAGCTACTGGAAGTGTCTGCTCTGTAGACAAAGGACAACTTAAGAAGCAAGGACAGACCCACAGGTTCACCAAAAAAAAAAAAAATTTTGCCTTTTTAGTTGTGCTTTAGAGTGGAGCAGGATTAGAACACTCATTAGATTTGTTTTTTTTTTTTTGTTTTTTTTTGCAGTCTGTGGTCCCCATTATGAAAATTCTCCCTCTCTATTTGTACTGTTTACCATTAATGAAAGTAAAAGAAAATCCCAAATTTTGGGTTGTCCCCTGAAAGTAATAGAAGGAAGTTTGTTTTTTTTTTTTTCTCTCCAAAGGGCTACTTCTGGTGACCTGGGGGACCCCAATGGATTCTCTTAGTTTGCAGGGTTTTCCTCTTACTTCTTGTTTTGGCTATGGGACAGGAAGTGAAGAGAAATCTCCCCAATGGGACACACATGGCAAAAAAATAGACTTACCGGGGTTATGACCCTCCTTCATCCTATCCAAAATGGGGGGAAAAAATAGTTTAGATTGTAAGCTTCAAAGAGCAGGGCCCTCCTAACCCTCTTGTATTGTTGCTGTATTGTCTCTCGTTATATTGTAAAGCGCTGAGCAAACTGTTGGCGTTATATAAATCCTGTATAATAGTAAAAGTTTTTGCCTAGAGTTCTACTTTAAGCATGCAAAGGTCAGGCTTATGCAAAAGCATGGTTCTAGAGTATGTTCTGCTCTGTATTTAATGTACAGATTTGGAGGTGTGCTCTTTACTGACTTTTTTTAATGCAACTTGATATTATTTTGTACTGGGAGGGGTAGTACTAGAAGACATTTAATTTTGTGCAGCAGTGCTCATGAACAGGCAAGGAACATTCTGACAGGAGGAGAGATCAGAGTGAGCAGGGGGATTTCTCATCACTGTGAGCTGCTGTACTTTTACTGTCTCTAGGGACAGAAATGTGGCGGAGCTGTATTGTTTACCTGCAGTGGATCACCAGATTAGTGCAAATTTTAGAAATGATGGAGAAATACTAATCCTTTTGCAGGTAAATAGGGCTTATATGTTGATATCAACAATTAAGCGGTTTGCCTGGCGTTGCAGCTTTAATACTGATATAGGTTCATCCTTTCATTGTAATACTCTGTTCAAACTTTACCAAAAAGAATATACACATTTAATATATAATTTATTATACAGTATTTATAAAGCGCCAATAGTTCGCTCAGCGCTGTACATTACAGAGGGGGACAGAACATGTGACAGAACAATACCAATACAATGCAAAACATGAGGGGATTGAGGGCCCTGCTCTTTCGAGCTTACAATCTAGGAGATATATATATTTATTTTCTATTGAAAAATGCTCTAGGTTGATTCAAGACTGTAAATAATCATATTCCTTGGGTAGAAATTGAAGATGGAAGTCATAAATTATTTTTAAATATTTAAACCTTTTACGTGTCATTTCTGGCTGCTAATGAGACTCTCCTCTCACTACAGACAGTGATTATTGGCTCTTATCTGATCGCACATGGTTTCTTCAGTGTGTACGGCATGTGTGTGGACACGCTCTTCTTGTGTTTCTGTAAGTATTTTGGTCTGTGCAATTCTTTTTTTAAAACCTATATAAGGGGTGGATGTGGGCGATGGAGCCCTATAAGCTTGCAGTCTAACAATTTCTGTCCACCACTTTTAATTGGGTGAACTCCATTGACAGCCCTGCCCCAAGTTACTGACTCTTCCATGTTGACCTTGGAATGGGCCCTCCAGCAGAGATATGATATTGGCACCTGTTTGGATGGCTTCAGTCCTTTTTGGTTCTGGGCCTCTTGGCTGTTGATAACCTTCGGTCACAGGGGGTGTACAGCACACAAGAGTGGATACATGTCTTCTGTTGAGTGAGTCTCAATGGATATACTGTATGTGTAGTTACCTGTACACATGCAGGACTCTACATACTGTACGTACATACATACACAAGAGGATCTACCACCTAGATTTCATTAAGTGCTACATGGAGAGGCCTAATTGAAGGAATGGGTTGTCTCTGAGTGAGAGGTCTTTATCCTATCCTGTACTAATCATGTTTTCTTTCTTCCATTTTTTTTCCACTTTTATCTAATCCCAAAATCCTGCTTGGTATACCCTACCTTTCCTGCTGTGCCTACACCCCCCATTGACTCTTTCGTTATTGTCCTTCACCCTGCTTGATGTCCACCTTCTCACTGGCCCACCTTCTCACTGGCCCACCTTACTTTTTCTTCTCTCTCTGTCTCCTGCCATGCCCTTTTCTTTCCTGACTTGCCTTGCACCCTTTAACTGGTTTGCTCTGAACCTTGTAACCCTCATATTGCTGGTCTTGTTTGACACTGCCCCACTCTCCTTCAACCGCTCTTCTCCCCATTTCCTGCACCTCATTAACCTGTTCGCATGATTCATCACTCCGCTTTATTCTCCACTCCACCTTGTCTGCTACCCTTCCCTTTTTTTCTTTTTTTTTTTTTCTGTTTCTCTATTCTTCCAATACTTGATGATGGGGCTACACACAACAAGGTGAAGACTTGGAGAGGAACGATGGCTCCCTGGAGCGGCCATACTACATGTCCCCGGAACTCAGCCACATTCTGCTCAAAAAAGATGCAGAACTACTAAAACCCAGCGAAAGCCAAAGCTGATGGGTCAAGGGTGACCAGGCTTGCCCTTCATTACTGAAACTAAACGGGTTCCAGTAACGTCTATATTTTCTTTGACTACTAATCCCTCTGCTGTACCTGGCAGAGAGAGCTGTGATTTGAGAACAGGGCACTTTGAGATGGCCCCACACCCATTGGTGTGCAACGGACTGTGGCCTTATATATGTCGGAGGTCTTCTGAAACCTCTTGGAAATTAAGGGTTAATCTCTGTTTACCTTGCTCCATGTGTATACAAAATACATTATATATGTATTCTACAGACACCCAGTGCCTTGTTTTAACTCTTGCATGACCTGCGTTCGCATTGAACCTAGTGCTCTTTGTATCTGTCAAAGCCTCTTTCCTTCCTTTTTCTTCCTAACTTGATTATGCCACGCTGCTCACTTGTTCCAATTCCCTCCTGCGCAGTGGAAGATCTGGAGCGCAACGATGGCTCGACTGAAAAACCCTATTTCATGTCCCCCAACCTGCAGAAATTGTTGAACAAGAAGAACAAAGACCAGACCGACAAATGACCTTCAGCGTTCGATCCCTTTTTTGCAATACCCATCTGACAATCCCTGAATTCCAGGCCAGATATGTACTGTACCCTATAGGCCTCCATCTTATCACATTAAGTTAAATCGTTTTTTTTTTCTCCAGAGTTCAGCAGTCATTTTTCTACCAGGCGTTGGAGAATGAATGCTAGAGTTTGACTGGTTAGTTCCCCCATTTTCCTGAACATGTTCTTACCTTGTTTTCATGAGTTTTATCGCCAAAGATTTGCTTTAAAGGAAACCTATGCTGAGAGAGCATGAAAGCTGTCACTGCAGACCTCTTCTGAAAATGCTGGTCACCTGGCTGTCCTGCTGGGCCAGTGGCCTCAATGCCTCAATGCTTAGTCAGTGACTCAGAACAAGTATGCAGATCAGGAGATCTGATATTTGTAGTCTGTGTGTCTGCTCCAAGTCAGTGACACCGCTGAACCAGAGATTGCCAAGCAACTAGTATTCTTAGCATGAAGTCAGCAATGATTGTCCTCATTTCTTCTTGTACAGGTGTCCTTTTATGGCCAATTCACTGAAATCACAGGTGGGTTAAAAAGTAAAACAATTAAGTCCTTGCCTTGTCAAGAATTTTTGAACTGTCCCTATTTTTTTATATCTTGTTGGAGGGCCTTTCTGACTTCTAGGTCCTGTAAGTTGTACTTTAGTTTCCCTGCTCTGGGTGTCAGGCCGATAAAATCTCTAAGCACGCAGGTATTTGTCAGTCTTAGTTTGCACATAGCTAGTTTAGAGCAATATATCTTTTGTTTACTTGCCAAAAGATTGGTAATTCTATTTAGCCAGTTTTGTGCATCGCAAAATCTGCAGGACCTTCCTTTCAGTGTCTCGTATAAAATCTAAGACTGGCTGAACAAAATAACAAATCCTTAGGCATATCAAACCTTACATATAAATGTAGTGCAGCAGTTTATTTAGTAGTTTACCTGGATTTCCATTTAGGCCAGTGGTTCTCAACCTTCCTAATGTCGCGACCCTATAATACAGTTCCTCATGTTGTGGTGACCCCCAACCATAAAATTATTTACCCGGTAATTATAATTCATGAAGTGTCGTTTTACCTCCAATACTGCTGCTTTCAGCACAGCAGCTGCTTTCAGCACAGCAGCTGCTTTCAACACAGTAGCTGCTTTCTACACATCAGAAATGTGTTTTCCAATGGTCTTAGGCGACCCCTGTGAAAGGGGCGTTCGACCCCCAAAGGGGTCACGACCCACAGGTTGAGAACCACTGATTTTAGAAGCACCTTTTTTTTTTTTTTTTTTTTTTTTTTTTTTTTTCCCCTCAACCATGGGAATGTCAAACACAGATCTTGGTGAGTGATGGCTGTAGCTTTACACAAGCTTTAGCAGGGTTAAAGCAGCCTTGGCATTGGCTTGTTCAAAGCTATAACCAACTCTCCAGATAATACTTGTATTATCTGGAAATAAAGGAAACTGTTCTTAGAAAAATATACAGGCTGCCATTACTGGACTACGTTGATGGGATCAAAGCCAGGGACAGCCAGGCAACTAGCATTAAGTCTGGCAACAAGCATGCACATTAGATGCAAGCCTTTTGTCTAAGGCTAGATTTACTTCCAACAAAGGTTGACACGCAGACTAGCCTTTACAAACAAAGACTGACAAATGCTCTTGCGTTTTAAGGGTGTAAAGGACAATCTCTGACACCTAAAGGGAGTAACACGTTTTGGCTTTCAGTGTGAGTCTGGGGGGAGTATGTATGCAAAAAATTGGTGGCCCCGATTTAATCTAGCTTAAAGCAGCACTTGGGGTATGTTAAAATGTGCTAAGGTGGCCTCTCAGGCAAGACTGTGGGGTTTGTTTACTGTGGGGCTCATTTCTGCATAGAAACCAATCAGCTTCTAACCTCAGCTTGTTCAATTGGCTTCCAGGTTTTATTGCCAAAGCTTGATTGGTTTCTATGCAGAAGGGAGCCTTCTTTTGCACTCTCCATCGTTAGTAAATAACCCCCTGCGTGTCATTTTAGCATGCCTTAGTACTGTAATACACACCTTCAGTGCTATTGCAGTGTAAATTGCAATAGATTGGGGCTCATATGTGCTTCACTCATCTGTTACCATGTGTGCCCATTATAATGACTGTGTCCTATCAAGTTTTACTGTTGAGCTATACCAAATATATGTTGTTTCTGGCATGGGGAGCGTTGGGTCCTGTGTCCACAGGCGTTTCATATCTAATGGGTTTCTTGTCCATGCAAGTCTATGGGAATTCAAAACTCATCAGAGACGCAAGCCTAAGGCCCCTTTCAGATGCGGCGGACCAGTCCGTAGATCCGCTTGCTCAGCAGGGGGATTTCTCTGCTGATCCCACTGAGCAAGTGGATGACAGGTCTGTGTCTGCTCCGCTGCTGCAGAGCGGACACAGACACGGCCCACTGTTTTTTCTATGGGGCGGTCTGATGGAAATGGACCGCCAGTCTGTTTCCATCTGACTGGTGGATGGGTGGGGAACGGATCCCAATCTGTCTGTTTTTCAGTGTACAGGATCAGATCGGTTGATGGCAGGTATCAACACACGTCCACTGACACCTGCCGCTCCAGAGAGAGCTATGGATTGTCCGATTGGACCGTCGGTGTGAAAGGAGACTAAAGCCTGTTGGTAAATAAGGGGTTGATTTACCAAAACTTGAGAGTGCAAAATCTGGTGCAGCTGTGACTGGTAGCCAATCAGCTTCTAACTTTAGCTTCTTCAATTAAGCTTTGACAAAAAAAAAAGTGCTGATTGGTTTCTAAGCATAGCTGCACCAGATTTTGCACTCTAGTTTTAGTAAATCAACCCCATAGTGTTGTGGATGTATAAACTGACTTGGTCATGTACCTTGTATCCACCTGTAGTGCTAAACTGGCCTCCCATGATGCAGTGCAATGGCAGCCATCTTTTATACTAACTCCCTGGCTCTAAGGCCCCCCCATAGCTTGGCCACCCACCAAGTGCTCAGTTCAAAGATATATTTATATGTAACTTTAACTGGATTGTCCATATTAAATGTTCTTGTTTTTATATATAAATAATTGCATGAGAAGCGTGTGGTTTTTGTATGTATATACAAATCTGTTACAGTCCGCAATGTTAACGGATACCAAATGTAATGGCATCCTTGCAGTTTGTACAAATTCGCCCTCTAAAATGTATGGTTATACGTTCAAACAATAAAAAGTTGTTTTTTTTTAAATGGCTTGTTGTACCTTTTTTGTATATTTGTACAGTTACAAGGTTACATAGTTAACAGAAAATGCACTTTTAGATGTTTTGTGTCATAGGAGATCAGGAATATGATTACCTTTTTAAATAAAGATGTTGGCTGCCTGCCTGGAATAATTAGTATATTTTTCTAGATATTACACAAGGGCTCTTAAAAGATATGTTCAAATAATGTAATATCCACAAAATACTTTACAACCTCCACAACTTCAAGAAGAAAATGTGGCGAGAGGCATCAATTCTTAATGTAATCTCCCTCCCGTTATATGGGAAAAACAAAATCATTGAAGAGTTTAACCACTTCACTACTGCCATAAAGTTTTTAAAATGTGTTTCGCAGGGTCAATTTAAAAATGGTGTTCTGTTTAAATCTTGTGCATGCCCCCAACACGCATACAAAACCTGGGATTGAGCAGTCATTAGTGCAGATCTCAGGCAAAAGGCACAGAGCCAATCTGAGTGGCTCTGTGCCTTATGATCACTCAGGTGTTAAAGGATAAGTTAATCTTTCATAACATGTTACACCGATATCCAGGGTTATATGTAACCTGTTCCGAAACGACCGGCCCCCGCTCCCCTTTTTTGACAGCTAGTGCGGGATCTTCTTCCCCTGCTGGCTATCACAATTAAAGGATAAGTTCATCTTTCGTAACATGTTACACCCATATTCAGGGCAATGTGTAACATGTTACGAAAGTACCGGCCCCCGCTCCCCTGTTTTTACAGGTAGTGGAGCATCTTCTTCCCCTGCTAGCTATCACAATTTTGAAAAAAAAAAAATAGGTGGCTGTGTGGAGCTCTGCTTGCCCAGCCGCATTACTCATTTCACAGTATTCTGTGAATGGGAAAGCTACAAGTTCTGACAGCCTGTACAGCTGTCGGTTAGTAGTTCTCAATGAACTACTACAATGCTGTTGAGCACTGTGGTAGTTCATTGATTCTTCCTATCAGTGTATCTGCTTGCCCATACGACGTACGAGCACACAGATACACTGACAGGTCTGCAGGAGTGCTGCATGGCACCAGAGATCTGCTGATCGCTGGTGCAGTGCTTTCCATCCTCCCAAAACAAAAAAACATAAATTAACTTTTTTTTTTTTTTTTTTTTTTTTTTTAACCTGCAAAAAATGTTCATTATTTTTTGACAAAAGGTGAACTAAAATAGTTTTATATAGATGACTGTTTTGCAAAAACTTTTTATATAGATACAAATGTGAACTTCTCCTTTAATATATGAGAGCCCTCAACTTCCTAAAGAGACATTCATGAATTAAAAGATTCTAGGGAGATGGGCAGTAGCCAGTTCCTGGTGGGTGGTGGTGGTGGGGGGCGATTAAGGGTGCATACACACTCAGTGACTACGTGTGGGAACCCCAGTGGGCAGCATTGAAAGCAATTGGAAGCTGCTGACACTCGCAGTTAATCACGCCCACTCGCATGTAATCGCTCAAGGAGTGATCGTATAGGAATGATGGGCCCTGGACGAAGTATATTAATGCCTTCACCTTCCTTGCCCTGCATGATAACCACTTCATTTCCATCTTCCCTATGTGTATGATCTGTACTTTATGCTGCGTCCCATCTAGTGCACCATTACTAAACACCAGGTTTTAACCCCATCATACTTTAAAAAAACATTGCAGTCACCTTGGGGTATTTACTTTCCATAAAGGGGTCATTTTGAGGTGTTTATACTTTCCAGGCAATTTTATTTGATATGTTTTATAACTGATAAAGGAAAACGTGTTTTTATTTTTTTTATTTATTTTAAAAAATAGAAACCCAGTGGTTATTAAAAACAACTAAAAGCTCTATTTGTATCCAAATGTAATGTTATCTAATTATTTTTTTTTTTATGTAGACCATGTGGCGTGACAGAGTAATTGTCAGTCAATCTACCATAGCACTGAAACTGGTCTGGAAATGAAGGGGTATATACACAAGCTAGTACTCTAGTGGTATATTCCGATATACATCTCATAGTGTTTGCTTTAGTTTGTCCCCAATAGCTTCTGGGACACAGCATCATGGCAGCATTGTCTTTGGAAAGCATCATTTTTCGGAGCACATACAGAGTACGCTCTCCAGCGGCTCAGCGATGCTGGGATAGGGAAAGAGAGTCCACTCTGCACGTTTTAGGAAAAGCTCTGTTTTTGAAAAGGAGAAGTGTACTGCCGTGCCACTGAGGACATGAGGCCTACAAGGTGTCAATGACATTACACTGTATTTTGAATTAAAAAAAAGGCACCAAGCATACTGGGGTCCCTTGTCTGTGTGGGCCATGAGGTGAAATATGCCTGTTTTTGGTGGTCTTCAAAAGTGGCACTTGCATAATGGCGGATTTTAACCACTTGCCTACTGGACACTTTCACCCCCTTCCTGCCCAGGCTCATTTTCAGCTTTTAGCGCTGTCACACTTTGAATGACAATTGCACGCTCATGCAACACTACCCATATGAAATTTTAATTTTTTTCACACAAAAAGAGCTTTCTTTTGGTGGTACTTAATCACCGCTGGGTGTTTTTATTTTTTGCACTATAAACATAAAAAGAGCAACAAATTTGAGGGAAAAAAAAGAAGAGTCTATTATAAAATTTTGCAAAGAGGTCATTTTTCTCCTTCAATGATGTGCGTTGATGAGGCGGCACTGATAGGCAGTACTGATAGACTGCACTTATGAGGTGGCACTGGTGGGCATTGAGGAGGCACTGATGTGTAGCAGTGATGGGCGACACTGACGGGTGGCACTTACTGATGGGTGGCACTGCAGGGCACTGATCACCAGTACCTACCCCTCTGCCAGCTGCTGGTTATCGGCAGTACTTTCCTCATGCTGTGACAGCGTGAGGAAAGTGCTGCCGATAACCGACAACTGTATTTACTCCGTGATCTGTTGTGTCATTGGACACAGCTGATCATGTGGTAAAAGACTGCTGTGATTGGCCTTTTACTTAATCACGTGATCAGCTGTGTCCGTAAGGACACAGCAATCATGGAGATTGCCGGGTGTGCACCCCTGTGTGCGCGCAGGGAGGGCGCGTTCTGGGAGGATGTCATATGCCAAGTGGTTAGACCATTGTTCATAAAGTGGAACTTTACCCATAACAACTTCCTAAAAAATATTCTTTAGCAAGGAACATACATTCCACATTAATAATTATGTTACCAAAATTAGTGTGTGCTGTAAATGGCCTCCAGCATTGTTCCTGGTGTTCCTTGTTTTGTTTTTTTTTTGTTTTTTTTCCTGGCTGGAGGCTGCCATTTTGCTGAAGCCCAGAGCCCCTGGCCAGCAGTAAATCTTTAGGCTGTCGGCACATTGGCCTCTACATTTTTCAGCAAAGTGCCAAAAAATAGAGCGCAACTGAGCATGTGCAGAGCAGGGTGAGCCCATGTATTACTGGATTTTAAATTGTTTAGGCACTTATTTGTAATGTTTTACATATCTATACCTGCAAAAGGGGCCAGCCTGAAGTGATCTAGCAGGACTTCGTGTTACTAAACAGTGAAATCAGTCTGTATATACAGTAAAGCATGCTGGTTATGCTCGCTGTGGAACCTAAGGGGTTAATCCTCTGCATTGTGTAAAACTAATCAGCCAGTTTGTATGCAGACGGAGATCAGAGAGTGTGGATGTGTCAAGAAGAGGCATCTATCCTCCTCCAAATGCAGCAAACTGTTTGCATCCATGAGCTGTGTGAATGTAAAATAATTAAAGCGGAGCTCCAGTCAAATCTGAGAGAAAAAAAAAAATCAGCAGCTACAGAAACTGTAGCTGCTGAGTTAAAAAAAAATCAGCCACTCACCTGTCCTAGGATCCAGCGGTGTCCTCGTTCCTGGTGCTGTCATCTTAAGTGTGGGCACCCTGCTATGACAGTTTGCGGCTTCACAGTTGGGTGCCCACAGGATTATTATACAGGATTTATATAGCGCCAACAGTTTGCTCAGCGCATTACAATATAACGATTCAGGTGTTTCAATCCCCTCCATGGCCACAGGTGTAGAAAATCATCCCCTAGGCATGCAGACTGCTTCTATAAAAATTTGTGAAAGAATGGGTCGCTCTAAGGAGCTCAGTGACTCCAAGCGTGGTCCCGGGATAGGTTGTCACCTGTGCAATAAGTCCATCTGTGACATTTCCTGACTACTAAATATTCCACGGTCAACTGTTAGTGGGATTATAACAAAGTGGAAGCAACTGGGAACAACAGCAACTCAGCCACCAAGTGGTAGGCCACGTAAAATGACAGAGTGGGGTCAGCACATGCTGAAGTGCACAATGCGTACAAGTCTCCAACTGTCTGCAGAGTCAATCGCTAAAGACCTAAAAACGTCATGTGGCCTTCAGATTAACACAACAACAGTGCATAGAGAGCTTCATGGAATGGGTTTCCATGGCTGAGCAGCTGCATCCAAGCCTTACATCACCAAGTACCATGCAAAGCGTTGGATGCAGTGGTGTAAAGCACGCCACCACTGGACTCTAGAGCAGTGGAGACATGTTCTCTGGAGTGATGAATCGCGCTTCTCTGTCTGGCAATCCTACGGACATGTCTGGGTTTGGCGGCGGCCAGGAGAACGGTACTTGCCTGACTGCATTGTGTAAAGTTTGGTGAGGGGGGATCATGGTGTGGGGTTATTTTTCAGGGGTTGGGCTTGGCCCCTTAGTTCCAGTGAAGGGAACTCTTAAGGTATCAGCATACCAAGACATGTTGGACAATTTCATGCTCCCAACTTTGTGGGAACAGTTTGGGAATGGCCCCTTCCTGTGCCAACGTGACTGCGCACCAGTGCACAAAGCAAGGTCCATAAAGACACGGAGGAGCGAGTTTGGGGTGGAGGAACTTGACTGGCCTGCACAGAGTCCTGACCTCAACCTGATAGAACACCTCTGGGATGAATTAGAGTGGAGACTGTGAGCCAGGCCTTCTTGTCCGACATCAGTGCCTAACCTCACAATTGCATTTCTGGAAGAATGGTCCAACCTTCCCATAGACACCCTCCTAAACCTTGTGGATGACCTTCCCAGAAGAGTTGAAGCTGTTATAGCTGCAAAGGGCGGGGCCAACTCAATATTGAACCCTACGGACTAAGACTGGGGGGCCATTAAAGTTCATGTGCCTGTATAGGCAGCCGACCAATACTTTGGCAATATAGTGTATGTGCAGGTGTATAGGAGCACTCCCACCCCTGAACTGTACAATGGTGTATATACTGGTGTCTATGTGTGTGTGGGGTGGGCTGGGCTGCCTGCTGCCACAACATTTTATCTCCCGCCATTGCCTGGGGAATTCCATCCTTAGATCTGTCAGAATATGGATCCATCATCCTCCACTTCAACTGTCATCCTGCCACTGCCAGCCACAAATACACTCCATCCGTGACATTGCTTTTGTCTTTAATATTGGTACTGGTGGCATCTTATGACACTTATTTTTTTCAAATTAATAAAAAATTAGCAGTTTCATGTTTTGTTGATTTAATATTTTCTACAGTTTTTAACATTTTAAATTATCATTTTTTTTGGGGGGGGGGGCACAAGTAGCTGGTCTTGCCTTGGGCGCAAAATAGTCTAGAGCCATCTTTGGGTATAGAAGCATTCCCACTCCTGTACTGTCCACTGCCATATATACTGGTGTATAGAAGTACTCCCACCTCTCTACTGCACACTGCCGTATGTACCGGTGTATAGAAGTACTCCCACCTCTCTACTGCACACTGCCGTATGTACCGGTGTATAGAAGTACTCCCACCGCTCTACTGCACACTGCCGTATGTACCGGTGTATAGAAGTACTCCCACCGCTCTACTGCACACTGCCGTATGTACCGGTGTACAGAAGTACTCCCACCGCTCTACTGCACACTGCCGTATGTACCGGTGTATAGAAGTACTCCCACCGCTCTACTGCACACTGCCGTATGTACTGGTGTACAGAAGTACTCCCACCGCTCTACTGCACACTGCCGTATGTACCGGTGTACAGAAGTACTCCCACCGCTCTACTGCACACTGCCGTATGTACCGGTGTACAGAAGTACTCCCACCGCTCTACTGCACACTGTCATATGTACCGGTGTACAGAAGTACTCCCACCGCTCTACTGCACACTGCCGTATGTACAGGTGTACAGAAGTACTCCCACCGCTCTACTGCACACTGCCGTATGTACTGGTGTATAGAAGTACTCCCACCGCTCTACTGCACACTGCCGTATGTACTGGTGCATAGAAGTACTCCCACCGCCCTACTGCATGCTGCCGTATGTACTGGTGCATAGAAGTACTCCCACCACTCTACTGCACACTGCCGTATGTACTGGTGTATAGAAGTACTCCCACCACTCTACTGCACACTGCCGTATGTACTGGTGCATAGAAGTACTCCCACCTCTCTACTGCACACTGCCGTATGTACTGGTGTACAGAAGTACTCCCACCTCTCTACTGCACGCTGCCGTATGTACTGGTGTATAGAAGTACTCCCACCTCTCTACTGCACACTGCCGTATGTACTGATGTATAGAAGTACTCCCATCGCTCTACTGCACGCTGCCGTATGTACTGGTGTATAGAAGTACTCCAACCTCTCTACTGCACGCTGCTGTATGTACTGATGTATAGAAGTACTCCCACCGCTCTACTGCACACTGCCGTATGTACTGGTGTATAGAAGTACTCCAACCTCTCTACTGCACGCTGCTGTATGTACTGGTGTACAGAAGTACTCCCACCTCTCTACTGCACACTGCCGTATGTACTGGTGTACAGAAGTACTCCCACCGCTCTACTGCACACTGCCGTATGTACTGATGTATAGAAGTACTCCCACCGCTCTACTGCACACTGCCGTATGTACTGGTGTATAGAAGTACTCCAACCTCTCTACTGCACGCTGCCGTATGTACTGGTGTACAGAAGTACTCCCACCGCTCTACTGCACGCTGCCGTATGTACTGGTGTACAGAAGTACTCCCACCGCTCTACTGCACGCTGCCGTATGTACTGGTGTACAGAAGTACTCCCACCGCTCTACTGCACGCTGCCGTATGTACTGGTGTATATTATACAATGCCATATAAAATGTTGTATAGGAGCGCTCCCACCACTGTACTTGGCTTAAATTTCTTAATGCTTCTCCATGCAGCATTCTCTTTGTTTTTGAAATTAGGGGCTTTGTCAGCAGGGCAACCTCATCTATTCACAGGAATCTGTGAATAGGAAGACTTCAATTGCCAACTGCCACTGCAGCAGAGGGACTTGCAGTCAGCAGCAGGGTGATGACATCACCACCCTTGTAGCTAATTTATTTATTTCTCCAAATCATAAATAACAGAGGGTCTACCCCACTATACAGACCAGGGGCTAAGAGAAAGCAATGCAAGATTTAGTATTTTATCATTATTAGTGCATTTGTCACATTTTTCCAAAAGATGGACTATGCCCTTTAAGCGCCGTTTAACTTGCAGTTGATATTTAGTTGCCAAACTGTAAAGGTATTACTCTGACAGCACAGTAAATTAGAGATTATACAGCATACTAGTAATACTGCGCCTGTGCTGTTTATCTTCACTCTCATCGTAAACCACACTGGCCCCTGTGACGTCACTGCTGCCTATAGACAAGGTTGTGCTGGTTTCTTGTGTAGCCTTGTCACGTGACTCACTGCCAGCCAAATGTGACAGTTGTTGTGTCACCAACCACTCATACAGAAGGCTTACCAGAAAGGCGTGACCCCCTGTTAAGAGTAGTCAACCACGCGCCTGATGACTTTACCTGTGACGAAACGCATAGAGCGGAGCCACGTACACACGCTACTGTGTATGCACGAATGGCCGGTGGCCATTTTGGAAACTGGCAAGTTTGGATTTTTTTGCCAATCAATGCCTAGTGATGTTTGCTTACATGTGAGTGCAATCATACTTTAAGTAAATGTTGTGATTATGGTTTTACACCTTTTTTTTCCATGTTTCGCACTAGGAGTCCAATCCTCATCCTGAGTGGTTTAGCTACCCTAATTAGGGTCCATTGTTTGGAAGATCTTTATCTGCTCTTTTGGTGATCTGGAGGAGGATTCAAGTGACTGGCTTTCTGGGTTGTTTAACCACTTCAAGTCCAGACACTTTTACCCCCTTCCTGTCCACTCCAATTTTCAGCTTTCAGTCCTATCACACTTTGAATTACAATTGCGCGGTAATGCAACACTGTACTCATATGAATTTTTTAGCATTTTTTGAGACAGATAAAGCTTTATTTTGGTGGTATTTATTCACCACTGGGATTTTTATTTTTTTTGCTATGTAAATGAATAAGTCCAAAAATTTTGAAAAAGTGTTTTTCTTATAAAATTTTGCAAATAAATAATATTTCATCATAAATCTTGGCCAAAATTTATTCTGTTATCTTTTTAGTAAAAAAAATAACCCAAATTAGTTTATAACCAAAAATTATAATTTTTAAACATTTTGTTTTACATTTTTATTTTATTTTTTTTATATTATTATTTATGGTTTTTTTTGCACATACTGTCACCCTAGCAGTACAGTGTCACCATGGTGACACTGTACTACTTGTGGGGGGTGATGAAGATTTTTTTTCCTCTTTAAACTGATTGCTTTTACACCCATAAAGGCTGTAAAAGCAATCATTTCTCCTTCTCTCAGGCTGCATTCTTGCAGCCATTGAGAACTACTGTGTGAGCTGTGATTGGTCACAGCTTGTCACTGGGTACAAGGCTGTTGTGAATAGCTTTGTACCATGTGACCTCTGTGATCATTCACAGATTTCACACGAAGTAAGCAATGATGTCAGAAGTCACATCTTGCTTACTACTCTGCATGTGATCACATGCTCGGTACCTTGCACAGAGGTCCCGTATGACGATCGGTGTTCCACTGTGTCCGGAGGACACAGCGGGCACCGGATCGCGGTGCTGCGCGCTCCCAGGGAGTGCGCACAAGCAGGGGGCGGGGAAGCCGTTTATAAACAGCCACCCGACCCTGCACTGCCACCGTCTGGCCGTTTATATACAACGGCCGGACGGGAGGTGGTTAACAAAGCGCGGTTGACCACTCTTAACGGGGTCACGCCTTTCTGGTAAGCCTTCTGTATGAGAGGTTGGTGACACAACAACTGTCCTTGGATTTCTTTTGTTTCATCACAGCCTCCGGTGACATAATACCGCCTGTAATGGGACAAAGGCTGATAGTGTACTATTTATACAAGTCCTGTCTGTGCAGAGTACAGTGCCAGCCACAGAACAACCTGCTAAGGAGAACTCCAGCCAACATTTATTTTTTAAGTAATATCCCTATAAATGTTTAATCAGCCAGAATTCAAACACCACCCAGCTTGACAAGAGTGGTTTAGAGATTATTGGTGACTGGTGTTTTTCTGCACCTGATCAACATCTGTCACCAACCTTGAGGTTGATTGCAGTTTGTTGCCTGAAAACACAGAATGCTGAATTTTTCCACAGAGCACCAAAGCTCATCTGAATTCACTGCCCATTTCCACTCCACTGCAATGCAAAGAAATGGATGAAGTGTCACTTTGACATTCCAATAAAGTTAAAAAAAAACTAACACGACATGGTACTGCCTCCCACTACTGTCACACATTGAGGGCCAGTCTGCATGCTAAAGCAGACAGTTTTAGTGTGTGGCAATTGTGAACAGGCCCTTATCGACTGCGCAATTGTATTTAGAAAAATTATCAGGCGAACTGTGGCTGCATCCTCTCAGATGCCAACACTGTTTGGGAGTGTCAGCATCCATAGAGCTAGTTTACTGACATTTACATGTACTGTAGCAGGAAGGTGGGGCAGCTGGAACGTTACTTGTTTCCTGCTAACTCATAGGGTACCAAGTTGTGGGTCACACAAGAGGACTGTCCCCATCATAGGTTCTTCTGGGCTACACTAGGCACCTGTAACAGGATCACTCTTCTTTACACATGCCCTGGGACAAGGCTGAGACCTCAGTCAGGGAATACACGACCTTAAGGTGGGCCTCTATTATCAGAGATGAATGTATACTGTGTACACTTGCACAATAACTGTCCTTCAGTTAACTCCCAAGTCCCCATGAAAATGCATACCTTCACTGTTGACCTGCAATTAGGAGGAACATGCTGAGCCATGTCCACATCTACCCGTCCAGCATTTTCCACTACCTCTCTCGGTAGCAGAACGGGGCCCCACACCTAGTGCAGACTCCATACATGAACCTGACTTAGATCTTAAGCCTCTGTACAGGATGGGGACCTCTACGGGGCCGGTACGCTCCCATTGCTATGTGAGACAAACCACTGGTGGAAGGAATGCCAACAACATCTCCCTCACTGCTAGAGGCCATCTCACTTACAACAGATACATGCCAACGACAGGCTGCCTGAATTACTGTTACCTTGTGTAACCCTTGGTAACAACTTTCTATATTGCACCAGGATGTCTCTTTAAGTGCTGTCTTCATACCCCAATGTGCCTAATGACCCAAAGCTGAGAACTAAGTGTAAATGTGACGGTTACTTGCATTGCACTCCTTTAAGAACTTCAGACCAGGCAGAAAGCAAAGATTCAACACTTTAATTAGAAAAGTACCAGAAACATTACAGAGTCCAATATGCGAGAACATTCTTTTTCCCTATGCCCCTTAACCCTAATTCAGGCTTGTGTGCTGTCCCGGCATACCTGCAAAAGGTAGAGTCCATCAGTGGTATGTCCATTGGTATCAGCAGTTGGTGTCTTCAGGGTGAACCCCAGGCTCTGGTGGCTTCCTACAATATGAACAGTTCCAAGGTGACAGAACGGTGTAACACCATTCTCTTTCAGGACAGGGATGCATGGTAAAAGCCTCAGGCTCTGGACCACTGTCTCTTTTTTTAAACCCAGGATCAGTGGGTCAGACCCAAAAAGCTGGCAAAGTAGAAAACCTGGGAACTCAGGTTAACCCTAACCCTCCCAGCTGGGGCAGCAGCTAGCTAGCTGGATTGCAACCCGCTTACATACATGTCGGTGTATCCAGCAGAGGCGTACCTATAACTGATAGCTTGAATTATTGGGAATGACATTTGTTTAACCCAATCCCACACCAAAATGTTCTGAAGAAATAATGAAATTAATTATGGGTGTGACCAAACTGTACCAACAATTGCACTAACATGGGGCTACACTCCCCCCCAGGGGCGGACTGACCATTTGGAAACTCGGGCACTGCCCAGGGGTCGGGGTCAGTAGGGGGCCCCATGAGATGCATGCTAAAGATAATTATAGAGAGGTTATAAAATTAAATTATCGTATCACCCAATATTTGGTCTCCATTCAGTAGCCAAAAAGGCATATGAAAAGAAGGATTTGTGAAAAGGAATTCACAGAAAAGCGGCTACATTATGAACAGAATGTGACACTCAGAAAAATTTCCAAAAATTATGCTTTTTATTACACTTATAAATATGACATATGGGCAGTCGCCCTGGTTTACCATCACCTCAGTATGAGACAATACACACAGACCTAAAACCATTAAAATAACACCAAGACCGGTCTAAATGCATGTGCAACAGAGAGAATGACTACAAGAGTCTAATGTCCCTGAGACACAGACACATAGGTGAACACTTCCCAACGGAGGTGTATCCAAAAATTATACCATAGGTATACCATAATACATATTATAATATGAAAATACGGCTATTGCCTTAATGGTTATGTCCCAAATAGGGAATCCAAAAATTGTACTATGGATACGGATATCACATGTATGCAATACAGCAAGCACAAAATGCGTCAAGAGGAGAACAATATGCCACAGGCCTGTATAAAAAAAGACAAAAATGTCATATGTATAATGCAATGTGTTCCTGTGCCGGCACAAGTGGTTGGGGCCCATTCATCTGTATAGACAGCTGTTTCCTAGAGCTCTTAAATGAGAATATGCCCCATTTATTCCCAGGATGGAAGAAAGGATGCAAAAAGCAGCACTCTGCTTGAAATGGTTTCTTCACCACTATATGTGGACTACACACCACTTTCTGTAAGAAAAACAAGACACATCCCAAAAGATCTTCTGCCTGTTGAAATGCATGTGGTATGTCTTGTTTCCCATAAACAGCACCATGATGTCCCCATCCTGTAGTAAAACAAACAATATGTGGAAGAGTCACTGACAGAGTTTACACTCTATGTAGGATATATAGGTCATATAATGACAGAGGACCATATATCTAATGTCCTGTAACAGTCCACTCACCACCTGTGCACTGGATGATAGGAACGGAAAAGATGTCCTTCATAGGTATTGCCATACAAGGCCAAAAGAGGCCAAGGGACCACCGCTGACATCCGCCGATATACCGCGGGTTCCAGCCCCTTCTTGGCGCCTGTGCTGCTTAGGCTTGCCTCATGGCATGTGAAGATGGCTTCCTCCTAATGGGTCAGCGTGCGTTCCACCTAGTGCGCATGACCGGAAGTGACGTATCTGACGTATGACGTCATACATGTCAGCGGTGGTCCCTTGGCCTCTTTTGGCCTTGTATGGCAATACCTATGAAGGACATCTTTTCCGTTCCTATCATCCAGTGCACAGGTGGTGAGTGGACTGTTACAGGACATTAGATATATGGTCCTCTGTCATTATATGACCTATATATCCTACATAGAGTGTAAACTCTGTCAGTGACTCTTCCACATATTGTTTGTTTTACTACAGGATGGGGACATCATGGTGCTGTTTATGGGAAACAAGACATACCACATGCATTTCAACAGGCAGAAGATCTTTTGGGATGTGTCTTGTTTTTCTTACAGAAAGTGGTGTGTAGTCCACATATAGTGGTGAAGAAACCATTTCAAGCAGAGTGCTGCTTTTTGCATCCTTTCTTCCATCCTGGGAATAAATGGGGCATATTCTCATTTAAGAGCTCTAGGAAACAGCTGTCTATACAGATGAATGGGCCCCAACCACTTGTGCCGGCACAGGAACACATTGCATTATACATATGACATTTTTGTCTTTTTTTATACAGGCCTGTGGCATATTGTTCTCCTCTTGACGCATTTTGTGCTTGCTGTATTGCATACATGTGATATCCGTATCCATAGTACAATTTTTGGATTCCCTATTTGGGACATAACCATTAAGGCAATAGCCGTATTTTCATATTATAATATGTATTATGGTATACCTATGGTATAATTTTTGGATACACCTCCGTTGGGAAGTGTTCACCTATGTGTCTGTGTCTCAGGGACATTAGACTCTTGTAGTCATTCTCTCTGTTGCACATGCATTTAGACCGGTCTTGGTGTTATTTTAATGGTTTTAGGTCTGTGTGTATTGTCTCATACTGAGGTGATGGTAAACCAGGGCGACTGCCCATATGTCATATTTATAAGTGTAATAAAAAGCATAATTTTTGGAAATTTTTCTGAGTGTCACATTCTGTTCATAATGTAGCCGCTTTTCTGTGAATTCCTTTTCACAAATCCTTCTTTTCATAGGCCCCATGAGATGCCCCTGGTACCTTTTTCATAGGCTTTTTTGAGTTTGGGCAAGGACACAGGGGCCCCATGATCCCCCATTGCTCGGGGCCCCATGAGTTGTCATTTCGCCCCTGCTCTCCACCCATCATAAGTCCATGTCCTCCACAGTACAGATCTCCCCTAACATCCCTAAATCCCCCCTCCCAGCCCATGCCCCTATTAGAGCCCTCAAGTACAGACAGACCCCCACACCCAGCACAGACCCCTCCCCCAGTACAGCTACCCATCCTCACCACAGACCCCTCAGTACAGATCCTCCTCCCTAGTACAGAACCCTCAGTACAGATACCCCTCCCCAGTACAGAACCCTCAGTACAGACACCTAACCCCATAACAGACCCCTCAGTACAGAGACCCTTCCCTGGTACAGACTGCCCCCCACCTCCCTCACAGACCCACACAAACACACAAGCACAACCCTCCCAGCCCACCAGTGCAGACACCTCAGTACAGACCCCCATTCCACAGTACAGACTGACCCCTCACACAAGTACAGACTCCTTAAAACAGTCACCCCCAGTACAAAACCCCTCTCCAGTACAGATTCCCCTCCCCTGTACAGACCCCCTAGGACATTTATCCCACACTACAGAACCCCTCTCCAGTACAGATTCCCCTCCCCAGTACAGACCCCCTAGGACAGTCATCCCACAGTACAGAACCCCTCTCCAGTACAGATTCTCCTCCCCTGTACAGACCCCCTAGGACAGTCACCTCCAGAACAGAACCCCTCTCCAGTACAGATTCCCCTCCCCAGTACAGACCCCCTAGGACAGTCATCCCACACTACAGAACAACCTCTCCAGTACAGATTCCCCTCCCCAGTACAGTCCCCCAGGACAGTCATCTCACACTACAGAACCCCTCTCCAGTACAGATTCCCCTCCCCAGTACAAGCCCCCTAGGACAGTCATCCCACAGTATAGAACCCCTCTCCAGTACAGATTCCCCTCCCCAGTACAAGCCCCCTAGGACAGTCATCCCACAGTATAGAACCCCTCTCCAGTACAGATTCCCCTCCCCAGTACAAGCCCCCTAGGACAGTCATCCCACAGTATAGAACCCCTCTCCAGTACAGATTCCCCTCCCCAGTACAAGCCCCCTAGGACAGTCATCCCACAGTATAGAACCCCTCTCCAGTACAGATTCCCCTCCCCATTACAGACCACCTAGGACAGTCATCCCACAGTACAGACCCTTTTCCCAGTACCACCCCCTCAGTACAGTCACCCCTTCCCAGGCTGACCCCCCCCAGCAAACAGCACACCAGTACAGACCGACCCCCCACACTAATACAGAACCCTTTGGACAGTCACCCGCAGTACAGACTACTCAGGACAGTCATACCACAGTACAGACCCCTTTCCCAGTACAGACCCCTCAGTACAGAGTCATCACTGCCCTTGGTGGGTGGTGGTGTCTGCAGTCCAGCACTGTGCAACAAAAAAAGAATGTCAGGGGGACACAGCACCAGCAGGGAGTCAACACCCAGTGTGGAATACATCCCCCCCCCAAACCCCCTTTGTAAACCACCAGTATCCAGGCCTATTGAAAACAAAGGGCTGCATTCAGATTAGTAACAAATACACCCAAATGTTTGGCACGCGTGTGCAGGAGCTCTTAGATTCTCCCAAAGTTGAGCTTTGGAATGAAAACCTTGCATAGCTTGCATTTTAGCTGAACAAAGAATAACAATTCATGAATGCAGCAAACAAGGAGAATGTTATCTTTTTCCGCAAATTGCAAGTTCTCCATTCACTCAAATGTGTCTGTGTAGAGTTTCTGGATTTGCAATTAAATCAACCCTATCATTAATGATAATTAACACCTCCCTGAAGAGACTTACCTTTCTGGCATTCCGTACTATAAAACTCCTCCACATTGCTGATCCCGTGGCTGCAGGTATCTGACTTTTCTAGGTGTATGAATACCTGGTCCCCCGCCGTACATTGTGGTACCTCCTGCCGCCCAAAGTGGCCTCCAGTGACATAAGAGCTGGTGGGAGGAACCACAGTGCACACGGGGGAGAAAATAATCACACACCTGAAAGTGTAGAATACCTATAAATAAATATATTTATAAACAATCCAGCTTTAAAGTAGTCCCTCTGCATTGCACTCTGATGCTCTGAGATGGCAGGTTAGCAAGCCTAGACCGCGATCTATCAGTCACCTGGCCACAATCTATGGGTTGCTGACCCCCAATCTATGCAGATTGCCTGGACACAGATATCAGTATTTCAATATTTCATCATTGATCGAAGTATAGTACATGGTGTAGTATAGCCTCAAATCCAATCGCTGTCCAAATCTTGTAGACTTCACCTCCACAACATCTCCAAGATACGCCCGTTCCTAACCTCGGAAACCACTAAGCAACTTATTCACTCCCTTGTTATATCTCACCTTGACTATTGTAACTCCCTCCTCATTGGCCTACCTCATCACAGGCTATCCCCTCTTCAGTCTATCATGAATGCTGCTGCCAGACTCATCCACCTTACTAACCGTTCTGTATCTGCCACCCCTCTCTGCCAATCCCTTAACTGGTCTCCACTCAGTGTCCTCCATCCCTCTCTGCCAATCCCTCCACTGACCTCCACTCAGTGTCCTCCACCCCTCTCTGCCAATCCCTCCACTGACCTCCACTCAGTGTCCTCCATCCCTCTCTGCCAATCCCTCCACTGACCTCCACTCAGTGTCCTCCACCCCTCTCTGCCAATCCCTCCACTGACCTCCACTCAGTGTCCTCCATCCCTCTCTGCCAATCCCTCCACTGGCTTCCCATTGCCCAACTGATAAAATTCAAAACATTAACAATAACATATAAAGCCATTTATAACTCTGCCCCAAATACATCACCAATCTTGTCTCCAAATATCACCCAAATCGTCCTCTCCGCTCCTCCCACGACCTCCTGCTCTGTAGCTCCCTTGTCTCCTCCTCCCATGCTTGTTTCCAGGACTTCTCCAGAGCCTCCAACATCCTCTGGAACTCTCTACCCCGATTTATCAGACTATTGCCTACTCTGCCCATTTTTAGGCAATCTCTGAAAACCTGTTTCTTTAGGGAAGCCTATTCTGTATCAATATTTTACGATTGATCGAAGTATACTACATGGGGTGAATGAGCCCTGATATGCATGTATCAATATTTTACCAACGATTGAAGTATACCACATAGGGTGAATGAGCCCTGATATGCATGTATCAATATTTTACCAACGATTGAAGTATACTACATGGGGTGAATGAGCCCTGATATGCATGTATCCATATTTCACCATCGATCGAAGTATACCACATGGGGTGAATGAGCCCTGATATACATGTATCCATATTTCACCATCGATCGAAGTGTACCACATGGGGTGAATGAGCCCTGATATACATGTATCCATATTTCACCATCGATCGAAGTGTACCACATGGGGTGAATAAGCCCTGATATACATGTATCCATATTTCACCATCGATCGAAGTATACCACATGGGGTGAATGAGCCCTGATAAGCATGTATCAATATTTCACCATCGATCGAAGTATACCACATGGGGTGAATGAGCCCTGATAAGCATGTATCAATATTTCACCATCGATCAAAGTATACTACATGGTGTGAATGAGCCCTGATATACATGTATCAATATTTCACCGATTGAAGTATACCACATGGGGTGAATGAGCCCTGATATGCATGTATCAATATTTCACCATCGATCAAAGTATACCACATGGGGTGAATGAGCCCTGATATGCATGTATCAATATTTCTCCATCGATCGAAGTATACCACATGGGGTGAATGAGCCGTGATATACATGTATCCATATTTCACCATCGATCGAAGTATAATACATGGGATGAATGAGCCCTGATATGCATGTATCAATATTTCTCCATCGATCGAAGTATACCACATGGGGTGAATGAGCCCTGATATACATGTATCAATATTTCTCCATCGATTGAAGTATACCACATGGGGTGAATGAGCCCTGATATGCATGTATCAATATTTCTCCATCGATTGAAGTATACCACATGGGGTGAATGAGCCCTGATATGCATGTATCAATATTTCTCCATCGATTGAAGTATACCACATGGGGTGAATGAGCCCTGATATGCATGTATCAATATTTCTCCATCGATTGAAGTATACCACATGGGGTGAATGAGCCCTGATATGCATGTATCAATATTTCTCCATCGATTGAAGTATACCACATGGGGTGAATGAGCCCTGATATGCATGTATCAATATTTCACCATCGATCGAAGTATACTACATGGGGTGAATGAGCCCTGATATGCATGTATCAATATTTCTCCACTGATCGAAGTATACTACATGGGGTGAATAAGCCCTGATATCTTACATATAATAATATTTCACCATCGATTAATCCAGCCCCCTTGTAGAATCCCTGTACTACTCCCAGTAATGGTACACTGAGCTGGAAGAATTAGTACATATTAAATCCTGTGTAATAATACATGTATGTGAAGTCTCAGCCTCCTGATAGACAGGAAAAGCAGAAAAACCAGAAGTGTCACCCTGAGCCCTCCCCTCCCCCTGTCCCTGGGTGTCACAATCCAGGGCACCTCTCTGTGCAGAGGGAAGGGGAGGAGCCCTCCTGGTCTACCTGGCTGTACCTGGGCTGCTGACGTCACACAGGTGCAGGAAGGAGGAAGAAGAGGCAGAGGAAGATCTCAGTCATACATGATCTGACTGCACAGGATCTCCAAGTCACTTCCTACAAGACATCATCCTCACCCTGCACTGACAGCCCACCCTGTCCTGCACTGACAGCTCCACCATGTCTGCCTCTGCTGTGTTTGTCCTGGATCTCAAGGGGAAGGTGAGTGCTGGGGGAGGGGCACCCTACACTGACACTACCACTCCCATCATCCCCCCCTACAGGAGCATGCTGGGAGAGATCACAACCTGCCCCTTGTAGGTAGGAGGGTGTCACTGCAGAGTCCAGCTGAGTGTGTCTGCCTGTTACATAGGAAGTGGTGACAATGTGTAAATGAGCGGGGACAGTTTGCTGGTGAAATCCAAATGCACAGCATGCTGATGTGTGAAATACACTGAGCATTCAGACTGCTGACACGGGTAGACAGGCAAAACTTTTTATGTTGGCTTCAAGGGCTTGTTCACACAAGCTTTGCCCTCTGAAGAGCGATCTGCATTCAGTTCGCTCGTCAAAGAGCATTTGAGGCCGCTGTGCAATGCACACAGTTGTAGCGCACTTGGGTGGGATCTAAAGTGTAATAAAGGCAAAACTTTTTATGTTGGGTCTAAAGGCTTGTTGCTATGCAGTTTGCATTTGAGGCGTTTCTACAGTGCTTTTTGCGGTGCGTTTTATGTTTTTGCACATGTGTTTTTGATGCGGTTTGCTTTTTTTTCCTTCAACTTGTTGCTGAGCAGAATAAAACGCAAAACACATCAAAAACGCAATACATGCTTTTCTACAGTGTCTTCATTGAAGTCTATAGGACCAAACACGCAACGTTTTGCGTTCAGACTCTTTATGTAGGGTCTAAGGGCTTTTTTATACGTTTTGCCCTCTGAAGAGCGATCCACATTCAGATCGCTCTTCAGAGAGCATTTGAGACCACTCTGCGATGCACACAGTTGTAGCGCACTTGGGCGGGATTTAAAGTGTAATAAAGGGAAAACTTTTTATGTTGGGTCTAAGGGCTTATTCCTATGCAGTTTGCATTTGATGCATTTCTACAGTGCTTTTTGCGGTGCGTTTTATGTTTTTGCATATGTGTTTTTGATGCGGTTTGCTTTTTTTTTTAACTTGTTGCTGAGCAGAATAAAATGCAAAACACATCAAAAACACACGACATGCTTTTCTACAGCGTCTCCATTGAAGTCTATAGGACCAAACACACAACGTTTTGCATTCATGTTGTACTCTTTATGTAGGGTCTAAGGGCTTTTTCATACATGCTTTGCCCTCTGAAGAGCGATCCACATTCAGATCACTCTTCATAGAGCATTTGAGGCCGCTCTGCAATGCACATAGTTGTAGCGCACTAGGGTGGGATTTTATTTTTATTATTTATTTCAGGTACTTATACAGCACTATCAGTTTACATATATATTGTACATTCACATCAGTCCCTAACCCTCAAGGGGCGTACAATCTAAGGTCCATAACTCACATTTATACATACAGTCAGGTCCATAAATATTGGGACATCGACACAATTCTAACATTTTTGGCTCTATACACCACCACAATGGATTTGAAATGAAACGAACAAGGAGAGGGTATGGCATATGGCAGTTGAGGTGGGAGAGGGTATGGCATAAGGCAGTTGGAGTAGGAGAGGGTATGGCATATGGCAGTTGAGGTAGGGGAGTGTATGGCATAAGGCAGTTGAGGTAGGGGAGTGTATGGCATAAGGCAGTTGGGGTAGGAGAGGGTATGGTATATGGCAGTTGAGGTAGAAGAGGGTATGGCATAAGGCAGTTGGGGTAGAAGAGGATATGGCAGTTGGGGTAGGAGAGGGTATGGCATAAAGCAGTTGAGGTAGGGGAGTGTATGGCATAAGGCAGTTGGGGTAGGAGAGGGTATGGCAGTTGAGGTAGAAGAGGGTATGGCATAAAGCAGTTGGGGTAGGAGAGGGTATGGCATAAAGCAGTTGAGGTAGAAGAGGGTATGGCATAAGGCAGTTGAGGTAGAAGAGGGTATGGCATAAGGCAGTTGAGGTAGAAGAGGGTATGGCATAAGGCAGTTGAGGTAGAAGAGGGTATGGCATAAGGCAGTTGAGGTAGAAGAGGGTATGGCATAAGGCAGTTGAGGTAGGAGAGGGTATGGCATAAGGCAGTTGAGGTAGGAGAGGGTATGGCATAAAGCAGTTGGGGTAGGAGAGGGTATGGCATAAAGCAGTTGAGGTAGGGGAGTGTATGGCATAAGGCAGTTGGGGTAGGAGAGGGTATGGCAGTTGAGGTAGAAGAGGGTATGGCATAAAGCAGTTGGGGTAGGAGAGGGTATGGCATAAAGCAGTTGAGGTAGGGGACTGTATGGCATAAGGCAGTTGAGGTAGGAGAGGGTATGGTATAAGGCAGTTGGGGTAGGAGAGGATATGGCATAAAGCAGTTGGGGTAGGAGAGGGTATGGCATATGGCAGTTGAGGTAGAAGAGGGTATGGCATAAGGCAGTTGGGGTAGGAGAGGGTATGGCATAAGGCAGTTGAGGTAGGAGAGGGTATGGCATAAGGCAGTTGAGGTAGGAGAGGGTATGGCATAAGGCAGTTGAGGTAGGAGAGGGTATGGCATAAAGCAGTTGAGGTAGGGGAGTGTATGGCATAAGGCAGTTGGGGTAGGAGAGGGTATGACATAAAGCAGTTGAGGTAGGAGAGGGTATGGCATAAAGCAGTTGAGGTAGGGGACTGTATGGCATAAGGCAGTTGAGGTAGGAGAGGGTATGGCATAAGGCAGTTGAGGTAGAAGAGGGTATGGCATAAGGCAGTTGGGGTAGGAGAGGGTATGGCATAAGGCAGTTGGGGTAGGAGAGGGTATGACAAAAGGCAGTTGAAGTAGGAGAGGGTATGACAAAAGGCAGTTGAGGTAGGAGAGGGTATGGCAAAAGGCAGTTGAGGTAGGAGAGGGTATGGCATAAGGCAGTTGAGGTAGGAGAGGGTATGACAAAAGGCAGTTGAGGTAGGAGAGGGTATGACAAAAGGCAGTTGAGGTAGGAGAGGGTATGACAAAAGGCAGCTGTCCTATGTGGGTAGAAATGATAAATTTAGCCCTGAACTAATTTCACTAGTAAGATTTGCTGAGGACCCCTTTAGACTTGTCACTGGCTGAGCGGAAACATCTGAGCTGTGGTATAAATGGCAGATTGTGTCATCTGTGGTAAAGTCCGTTTCCTTGCAAGAATCCACAAAGCTTATGGTGACAAAAACAAATTCTATCCAAGTACTGTATGTATTCTCCAAATAAGTCCCTTCTACTGCTCCCCCTCCAAATCTCCACATTCCTTTTTTATTGCTGCTGTGATCTAAGGTCCTGTTAGAGAGGAGCTACATGTGTTCTCCATGGTCCCTCTGTATGTAGGAGTGCGGTCCTCCTCTCTTGCACAGTCCTGAGAAAGACTATTCTCTATGGCAGGGGTCCTCAAACTTTTTAAACAGGGGGCCAGTTCACTGTCCCTCAGAGCGTTGGAGGGCCGGACTATAGTTTAAAAAAAAAAAAAAAACTATGAACAAATGCGGACACAGTACAGGAGATGACCAGAGACTGCAGACTACAAAGGCGGCGGTAATACTGGGCCGGCCGCTCCATAAGACGCACAGACATTTCCCCCCAAGTGTGTCTTATGGAGTGAAATAGTGCCCCATCATTGGTGTCAGTGGGGAGGAATAGTGCCCCATCGTTGGTATCAGTGGGAGGAATAGTGCCCCATCATTGGTGTCAGTGGGGAGGAATAGTGTCCCATCATTGGTGTCAGTGGGAGGAATAGTGCCCCATCATTGGTGTTAGAGGGAAGAAATGTGCCCCATCCTTGGTGTCAGTGGGAAGAAACGTGCCCCATCATTGGTGTCAGTGGGAGGAATAGTGCCCCATCATTGGTGTCCGTGGGAAGAAACGTGCCCCATCATTGGTGTCAGTTCGAGGAATAGTGTCCCATCATTAGTGTCAGTGGGGAGAGGAATAGTGCCCCATCATTAGTGTCAGTGGGGGGAGGAATAGTGCCCCATTATTGGTGTCAGTGTGTGGGGGGGAATAGTGCCCGTCATTGGTGTCAGTGGGGGAAGGGGATAGTGCCCCGTCATTGGTATCAGTGGGGGAAGGGGATAGTGTCCCAACATTGGTGTCAGTGGGAGGAATAGTGCCCCATCATTTGTGTCAGTGGGAAGAATAGTGCCCCATCATTGGTGTCAGTGGGGGGGAATAGTGCTACGTCACTGGTGTCAGTGGGAGGAATAGTACGTCATTGGTGTCAGTGGGGGGGAATAGTGCCCCATCATTGGTGTCAGTGGGGGGAATAGTGTCCCATCATTGGTGTCATTGGGAAGAATGGTGCCCCATCTTTGGTGTCAGTGGGAGGAATAGTACGTCATTGTGTCAGTGGAGGGGAATAGTGCCCCGTCATTAGTGTCATTGGGGGGGATAGTGTCCCAACATTGGTTTCAATGGGGGAAGGAATAGTGTTCCATCGTTGGTGTCAGTGGGGGGAGGAATAGTGCCCCATCGTTGGTGTCAGTGGGGGGAGGAATAGTGCCCCACCGTTGGTGTCAGTGGTGAGGAATAGTGCCCCATCGTTGGTGTCAGTGGGGGGAGGAATAGTGCCCCATCGTTGGTGTCAGTGGGGGGAGGAATAGTGCCCCATCATTATTATCAGTGACACCAACGACACGTAACTTGATGACCCCTGTTCCAGCATGGTGCTGCTGCAGCCAACATACCTGGTTGCAGCAGCACCATCAGCATGGCACACTTACCTGTCAGCTGTCCTTCTTCTCTCTGGCCTCTCTCTCACTCAATGTTCGCGGGGCCGCTCGGCTCCGCCTCCTCGCAGGTGATTGGCCGCCTGTGTGCCTTTCCTGAGCTACAGTTTTGGCGCGGAGTGGCCGGAGTGAATGAAGGAGCAGCGCTTCCTGGACTGGATTGTCGTGGGACTGGGACCAGAGCCAGGTAAGGTACAGCAGCCCCCTGCCCGCCCATGTACTTAGTGTCCCTTCCTGTCCCGCCCCTGCCGGCGGGCCGGATAAATGGTCTCGGCGGGCTGCATGTGGCCCGCGGGCCGTAGTTTGAGGACCCCTGCTCTATGGGATTTGTAGTGTGCTTAGAGCAATGCATGTGACCGCAACTAACATGCACTGCTTGTTCCAAACAAAAGAAAAGGAGAGGGAAAAGAAGTTCAAGAGCTCACAGAAGACATTACAAGGAGGAAGAAAAATGCAATAAGAAATGATTTAATGAAAAATAGATTACTTTAGTAGACATGTATGGATTGTTTTGGAGAATAAGGATATCGCTTAATGTCACATATACAGTGGGGATCGAAGGTTTGGGCACCCCAGCTAAAAATTTGTATTAATGTGCATAAAGAAAACAAGGAAAGATGGAAGAATCTCCAAAAGGGATCAAATTACAGATTAGACATTCTTATAATATGTCAACAAAAGTTAAATTTTATTTCCATCATTTACACTTTCAAAATAACAGAAAACAAAAAAATGGCGTCTGCAAACGTTTGGGCACCCTGCAGAATTTATAGCATGCACCGCCCCCTTTGCCAAGCTGAGACCTGCCAGTGTCATGGATTGTTCTCAATCATCGTCTGGGAAGACCAGGTGATGTCAATCTCAAAGGTTTTAAATGCCCAGACTCATCTGACCTTGCCCCAACAATCAGCACCATGGGTTCTTCTAAGAAGTTGTCTAGAAAACTGAAACTGAAAATAGTTGACGCTCACAAAGCTGGAGAAGGCTATAAGAAGATAGCAAAGCGTTTTCAGATGTCAATATCCTCTGTTCAGAATGTAATTAAGAAATGGCAGTCATCAGGAACAGTGGAAGTTAAGCAAGATCTGGAAGACCAAGAAAAATATCAGACAGAACAGCTCGCAGGATTGTGAGAAAAACAATTAAAAACCCACGTTTGACTGCACGATCCCTCCAGAAAGATCTGGCAGACACTGGAGTTGTGGTACACTATTCCACTATAAAGAGATACTTGTACAAATATGATCTTCATGGAAGAGTCATCAGAAGAAAACCTCTTCTACGTCCTCACCACAAAAATCATCGTTTGAACTTTGCAAATGAACATATAGACAAGCCTGATGCATTTTGGAAACAAGTTCTGTGGACCAATGAGGTTAAAATTGAACTTTTTGGCCGGAATGAGCAAAGGTACGTTTGGAGAAGAAGGGGCACAGAATTGAATGAAAAGAACCTCTGTCCAACTGTTAAGCATGGGGTTGGATCAATCATGCTTTGGGGTTGTGTTGCAGCCAGTGGCACAGGGAACATCTCACGAGTAGAAGAAAAAATGGATTCAATAAAATTTCAGCAAATTTTGGATGGTAACTTGATGCCATCTGTGAAAAAGCTGAAGTTAAAGAGAGGATGGCTTCTACAATGGATAATGATCCTAAACACACCTCGAAATCCACGGGGGATTACATCAAGAGGCGTAAACTGAAGGTTTTGCCATGGCTTCACAATCTCCTGACCTCAACATAATTGAAAATCTATGGATAGACCTTAAAAGAGCAGTGCGTGACAGACAGCCCGGAAATCTCAAAGAACTGGAAGACTTTTGTAAGGAAGAATGGGCAAAGATACCTCAAACAAGAATTGAAAGACTCTTGGCTGGCTACAAAAAGCGTTTACAAGCTGTGATACTTGCCAAAGGGGGCAGTACAAGATATTAACTCTGCAGGGTGCCCAAACTTTTGCAGACGCCATTTTTTTGTTTTCTGTTATTTTGAAAGTGTAAATGATGGAAATAAAATCTAACTTTTGTTGACATATTATAAGAATGTCTAATCTGTAATTTGATGCCTTTTGGAGATTTTTCCATCTTTCCTTGGCTTCTTTATGCACATTAATACAAATTTTTAGCTGGGGTGCCCAAACTTTCAATCCCCACTGTAGTTACAGTTAGTCTGGCTGAAAAAAGACAAAAGTTCATCCAGTACAACCATAAAAAAAAAAAGTTATAATCCTATACCCACAGTTGATCCAGAGGAAGGCAAAAAAAACAGAAAAGCACAATCCAATTTGCTTCTGCTGGGAAAAAAAATCCTTCCTGATCCCCCGAGAGGCAATCGGATATTCCCTGGATTAACTTTACCTATAAATGTTATATTCAGTTATATTATGTGTATCCAAGAACGAATCCAGGACTTTTTTGACCAGAACCAACTCTTGAGGGAGTCTATTCCACATTTTCACAGCTCTCACTGTGAAGAAACCTTTCCGTGTTTGGAGATTAAATGTCTTTTCCTCCAGACATAAAGAGTCCCCCCTTGTCCTCTGTGATGACCTCAGGGTGAATAACTCTACACCGAGTTCACTGTGTGAACCACTGATGTATTTATACATGGAGATCATATCCCCCTTATGTATTATACATGGAGATCATATCCCCCCTTATGTATTATACATGGAGATCATATCCCCCCTTATGTATTATACATGGTGATCATATCCCCCCTTATGTATTATACATGGAGATCATATCCCCCCTTATGTATTATACATGGAGATCATATCCCCCCTTATGTATTATACATGGTGATCATATCCCCCCTTATGTATTATACATGGTGATCATATTCCCCCTTATGTATTATACATGGAGATCATATCCCCCTTATGTATTATACATGGAGATCATATCCCCCCTTATGTATTATACATGGTGATCATATCCCCCCTTATGTATTATACATGGTGATCATATCCCCCCTTATGTATTATACATGGTGATCATATCCCCCCTTATGTATTATACATGGTGATCATATCCCCCCTTATGTATTATACATGGAGATCATATCCCCCCTTATGTATTACACATGGAGATCATATCCCCCCTTATGTATTACACATGGAGATCATATCCCCCCTTATGTATTATACATGGAGATCATATCCCCCCTTATGTATTATACATGGAGATCATATCCCCCCCTTATGTATTATACATGGAGATCATATCCCCCCTTATGTATTATACATAGTGATCATATCCCCCCCCCTTATGTATTATACATGGAGATCATATCCCCCTTATGTATTATACATGTTGATCATATCCCCCCTTAATCTCCTCTTCTCAAGAGAGAATAAATTCAGTTCCTCTAATCTTTCCTCATAGCTGAGCTCCTCCATGCCTCTTATCAGTTTGGTTGCCCTTCTCTGTACTTCCTCCAGTTCCCCAATGTTCTTTTTGTGAATTGGTGCCCAAAACTGAACTGCATATTCCAGATGAGGTCTTACTAATTATTTGTACCGGGGGAAATGATATCTCTCTCTCTGGAGTCTATACATCTTTTAATACAAGAGAGGATTTTGCTCGCTTTAGAAACTGCAGCTTGGCATTGCATGCCATTATTAAGCTTGTGATCTACCAGAACCCCCAGATCCTTTTCCACCATAGATTCCCCCAGTTGTACTCCCCCTAGTATGTATGATGCATGCATATTCTTAGCTCCCAAGTGCAGAACCTTACATTTATCAACATTAAACCTCATTTGCCACATAGCTGCCCGATTAAACAGTGCATTGAGGTCGGCTTGTAAGTTGGAGACATCCTGTAAGGACGTTATTCCACTGCACAGCTTGGTATCACATTAACCATTTTGCTGCCACCGATGTATGGCATACATCAGAAGAACGAGGGTGTTTTATATACACTCCTGGTTTGTGTTTAAGTTTGACCAGCTGAGCATCACATTTATTTTAGTGGTCTACATTACGCACAAAAAATATGTTAAAAGGTGCTGGCAATTTTTTAGAAATCATATCACACTACAACACACAGCTGAACGTTCAGAAGTTTAGAAAACCTTCTGTAACCAATGCCATCAGTATGTTTTGCAACAATAAGGTTGCGGAAGTCTTGAGAGAGCTCTTTGTTTTTATCCATCATGAGAAGTTTCTTGTGTGACATCTTGGTAATGAGACACCTTTTCATAGGCCATCAGTTGAGACTGAATGAGCTGATACTAATTTGCACTGACAAGGGGCAGGATTGCTTTCTAATTACTGATACACTTCAGCTGGAATCTTGGCTTTCCATGCCTTTTTGCACCTCACTTTTTTCATGTGTTCAATACTTTTTTCCCTGTGTCATTCCATTTTATTACACATAACCTAATTTCTGAACTTATTTGTTTTGGCTTTTTTGCATGTATGGATTGCATGGGTTGTTACTGACATGTGGTGAACATTTCATGTCAATAACACCTTCAGAAATATATTTACTTATATGTATGTGTGTGTGGGGCCCTTTTTTGAAGGTATTTTTAAATGATGAAATATGACCTAGAGATATACTGTATTTGGATGACTGCCCTGTATTATTCTAGTCACACTGACATGGTCTTGTCTTTTCTGTAGCCCCTCATCTGCCGGAATTATAAAGGTGACATTGATATGGCAGTGATCGATCACTTCATGCCGTTGGTGGTCCAGAGGGAGGAAGAAGGGAACCTGACACCGCTCCTAGTTCACGGCAAAGTCCACTTTCTATGGATCAAACACAGCAACCTTTATTGTATCCTCATCATGTAGCACTAATACACAGCTTCCCTTCATGGCGCCTGTTTAGTCCATAACAGACATATCAAACTTGGGATTCTGGCCCAGATGCTGCCTTTTTATTCCTACTTTGTGGCCCTCAGCCTTTTAAAAGTGGACCTTGAATTAAAATTCAAGGTCCTGTTATTTAGTGGCCCCCCCACCTCCCTTCCCATGTGAAAGCACACACATTATCAATAAAAAAATAAAAAGATACTTCCCCTGCTCTGTGGTAGAGCAGACTGGGAAACACAACTATTGGATATCCTTGCAGGACTTTCCTTTTCTTTTGGGATTGTTTCATATGGACTTTTATTACATATAATATAATCACTGATATTTTTACTTTGTTGCATTGGTCCAGCTTGGACCAATGATACTCTGTATATACCCTACCTGGAAGCTGGAAATCACTGAAGTAGATACCGCTACTCCAGTCATCTCCACTACTGTAGTTAGGGGGTCCCGTGCTTCAGTAGCTGGCTTGATGCATTGTGAACACAGGAGGCTGGCCACTTGGCACAGGTACCATTCAGAGAATGCTTTGCATCATCTTAATGAATGCAAAGCATTTTCTGATTGGGCCAGGTGGAAATTGTGACATCACCGCCCACAGAGTGGGCCTCCTTCTGTGTTCAGAATGCATCAGGCCATCCGCTCAGCACCTGAAAACTAGTGTAGATCACTGGAGCCAGCGACAGGTATGGTATATACCAGTGGTTCTCAACCTGTGGGTCGCGACCCCTTTGGGGGTCGAACGACTCTTTCACAGGGGTCGCCTAAGACCATCGGAAAACACATATTTCCGATGTGTAAAGAGCAGCTACTGTGTAGAAAGCAGCTGCTGTGTTGAAAGCAGCTACTCTGTTAAAAGCAGCTACTGTGTTGAAAGCAGCAGTATTGGAGGTAAAATGACACTTTATGAATTATAATTACCGGGTAAATAATTTTATGGTTGGGGTCACCACAACATGAGGAACTGTATTAAAGGGTCGCGGCATTAGGAAGGTTGAGAATCACTGGTATATACAGTACATAGCTACATTGCTCCAAGCTGGACCAATGTAACTATGTAAAAATATACCATGCCTACCATTTTTGTTTAAATCACTAACCCAGAACTAGTATGCAGGTTAGGAGCTTCGATTTAGCTGAACTGCATGCTTGCTCTGGGTCAGTGATAGTACTGAAAGAGACAGCCAGGCAACTAAATATATATAGAAGATGGTCACCTGAGACAAAAACCTTTTAAATATCCCATATATACCCTATGTCACAAATACATCTAGAATTTATTAGTGCTGGATGTCTTCCCCCCCTTCTGGGAACTTTCCTTTTTAGCTGACTCAGACTGTTCTGTTGAAGATAAATTGAAGAAATAGGATATTTTTTTTTTAATCCCTCAAAAGACAGTAGGCTCCTCCTATGTATTATAAATCTGAACGATAAAAGGAAAATTTTGAATGGTCCAAGTTATAAACTTTTGCACCTTAACTCTTTACTTCATCAGTGGTTGCTTTAACAAATAAGAATGCAAATGCCTCCCTTGTGTACTCCTTCCTTTATAAAGTGGTAGAGGTAAGTTATCTCACTTTATGATAAGGTTGGATATATACATATGACACCAGTATATCTGAATGTGTTGGCTGTAACACGGTCAAGGGTGGAGGTGATGGAGCGTGGCCAACTTGGAAATCTGAGAATCATCTGTTGTACTTTGGTATGATGTGGTGTAAAAGAGCCAGTGCTCTCCCTGCTTTCCAGTGGTCCAGGGGTGTGGGTGGGACCTGCATTGTACCCAAGAAAAGCTTGCGCCTGGCGAAGCGGCCTTGGAGGGGCTGGTTGTGCACCTAGGGGAAAGACTGCAGGAGCAAGGAACAAGGTAACTACTATTGCTTACTCATCACCCCTAGACAAAACAAGCATTTAACTCATGGTGTGCGGGGGCAGAGCCCATCTCATGGCTACATTTTACACCATCTTAGTGGTGGCATCTTCTAGTGAACATCTAGAAATGTAAGGGGAACCCCACAATTGTTAAATATAACAAATGAGACTGTGTCAAGAAAATAAATACCAAATATGTCAGGCCGTAAAACTGCATGCGCCTGCAAAATGGCAAAAAAACTATGATACACAAGTTTGTACATTAAAAACATGGAAGAAGTTTAAAAGCCTCTCTACACTATAAAAATGTTTTGGGCTAGAGGTATACTTCAATACTCAGTTTTTATACATTTCAGTGGTACACTATACTTATGGGTCTCATTTATTAACGTGGAAATGTGTTGCCCAGAATGTCTGTTGTAGACTGGAAAAATAATCTGTTTAGTAAGGGAAACATAGCAGATTTTTCCTTCAAACAATCTCAATTAGGCTTTGTGTGGGTGGCTGGGACAGATCCACTATCATCCCAAGGAACTAGGTCTTGTGTTTTGTGTATCTCTTCTCATGCCTATGACTTCATGCAACAATCAGGTGTTCACAGAGTACTTCAAGGAGCTGGAAGAGGAGAGTATCCGGGACAACTTTGTCATTGTGTATGAACTTCTAGATGAGCTCATGGACTTTGGCTTCCCACAGACCACCGACAGCAAGATTCTGCAGGAGTAAGTTGGATAACATTACAATACCAATTTTGGGTGGGAACCAGATGGTCAAAACACGTTCTAGCTTCTTGTGACTTCTGGAGAGAAATATAGTGAGATATTTTTGCCCCCTTTCAAAGGTCACAAGTAAGGTATTACTTTTGTAGCTGAAATTGCCAGTGATTTATCATGTATTTGCAGGGACCATGCCATTCGCTTGAGTGTCCCTAGCCCAGATTTAGTGTTGGACAGCTAAGCTTGAGCTCTGCTTGTTTACGTTATCTGTGTTTGTAAGGTTTCTCCTAGGCCTAAGGTTGTTGCTTGCTTCTACCTGCTGCTAGGTAGTGTTGTCCAGTAGATAGTGAGATGATACAATGTTGTGGGTTTTTAATATTTACCCCGGCCAATCACTGAGGGGTGTATCGGGGAGCTTTTCTAGAAGGGGATGTGTATGGAGGGTCCCTTGCCTCCCAGGCCTGGTGGGTTGAGTTCAGAGGACTTTGCCTCCCAAGATTCCTGCCTGGGGAGGATATGGAGGCTGAGAGTTCTATTCAAGGTTATTAGGCTTACTGCCTAAGGGAGGTAAAGCCGAAAAGAGTTCTGCTTAGCAAGTTGCCAATGGTACACAACTATTACAAATAGCTGGCCTTGGTTTAAAAGTACACTACTAGCCTGTGAGAGGTAATGAAGGTATGTGAAGGTAGTTGACTGTCTAGCCTACCAAATCTGCCTGTGGCAGAGATTAAAGATACTTCAAAGTATTATTGAGTGGAGAAGATCGTATGATGCTGTTTTTGGCTATCATAAACACCAACCTTCTCTTCCCTGAATAACTGAGCTGATACATTTTGTAAAAGAAGATTTACAAAGTGTTTGTCGCCACCAGTAGGTCATTGAGTGTTTGGGTGCACAAAGCAATTCACCAGTAGAAAGGCTAGGATGGTCTGAGAAATCCAACAGCTCCAGAGGGGCTCATTGATACATATTCTAGAGAACAAATCCACCCAATGTGAAACCATCATTTGGCTTTGTAATGGCTCTGGCCGTTAGCCAGAATTGGGAATTTTACTATAGTATTATCTCTACTGTGGTCCCAGAGATCTGTAACAAGACAATATGTGGCTAAGATTAACAACGGTATATGATCTCCTTTCTGCCTGATACAGGTACATCACACAACAAGGGAACAAGCTGGAGACGGCCAAGTCTCGTGTGCCTACTACTGTCACAAATGCTGTGTCTTGGAGGTCAGAGGGTCTCAAGTACAAGAAGAATGAGGTCTTCATAGATGTCATAGAGTCTGTTAACCTGCTTGTAAGTGCCTTTGGTATAAACTCTCTCTTTTGCAAGTTCTTTTTCTGCATGTCCATTATAACTGCACTTAATCCATTAGTATTTACGATCATGGTGTAGAGGGTGATGACCGTTCTGACGATGCATGTGAACTGCTTTGGTATGCATTGTGTTTCTTTGGATGTAGCAGGTCTTTAATAACCTCTTCGATAACATGACTCCCCTACCTGAACTTGCAAATATTTCCTCACCCACTACTATAAAGAAGTTTTTTTTTAATGCTTCCTTCATCCTTATTGGTACTTGTTGTGTTGATGGAAGATTCCCAATGAAATCTTAGCAGGTTTAATTTTCTTCATGAATTTTACTTTGAATTGACCGTACTAGCTGGTTATGAATTGCCAAGTTTTTATCAATGGTGTTCTAATTCCACTACTGCTCCTAAACCGTTTAAAGATTCAACCCTTTCGCTGTCAAACATTTTTGCATTTTTTGCACATGTTTAAAAAATCATTTTAGGCCTGAAGATTGCACAAACCCCCAAACATGATATATTTTCTGAAAGCAGATACCCTAGAGAATAAAATTGTGGTAGTTCCAATGTTTTGTGTCACACGATATTACCTCAAAGGTGAATTTTAGGGCAAACAAACGCAATAAATTACATTTTTGGTAAAATATAAAAGCTTGGAAGTAAATAGATGAATCTATTCCATCAACAATTGGCTTACCTGGAGGATTACTCAGGCTTTTATGAATCTTGGGTAAATAGTAGAAAGTAGGAACCCTGCAACTAGATGGTAATAAATACTTGGCTTCTTTGTTGTCATCTATTCCGCTTTTTTTAGCTTCTTTTACTAAGATATTCAATTCCCTCTTAAAATCTTTAGTTGGATTCCTATTTAATTTCTCATATGTGGTTGTATCTCACAAAATTCTAATAATTTCTATGTCACAATCCTGCCTGGCCAATACCATTACTTCACCCCCTTTATTGGCTGGGGATATGATTATCTGTTTCTTCTTTTCTAAACTTTTCAATCCTGTAGTGATAGTAGCTTTGGTATTGGGTCCCAGTAGGGAGGCAAAATATCTTTTGATGTTCAATTTCCTAGAATATTTATTAAGATCAATGTAGGTGTTAAATGTATTCAAACTATCTTTAGAAGCAAATTTTAAACCCAAGTCTAGAACTTTGGTCTCCTCCTTAGATAAAGAGACTGAACATAGGTTATAAATCTCCTCCCCTATCACTCTCTCCTTCTTTTCTTGTTGTTTCCTGCTCCCCCCTACATCCTCTATGTGTCAGTGTGTGGGAGCTCCCCTGAATCTCCTCTTTCCTCCCTGTGATAGTATGCATCCCTTTGAGGTCTTTCTGGACAATTGGGATGGTTCCTTGGGGTTCCTGACTGATGACAATAATTGTATGTCAGGGTCCTTGTGTGTGGGAGTCCTTGCTTGATACCCCTGATTGTACATAGGGGTTCTTGGGGGATAGCCCGGAGGTCTCCCCTGACAGTTTCTCCAACTGCCTATGAGGAAGTCGATTGAATGACGAAACTCGTCAGGTGGATGTGGCGTCAGACGCAACCGGAAGTACCACGTCAACCATTTTGGAATTGGTTGGAATAGGCTGTTTGTATCAAAGATTCATGTAAGCACAATTTTTACTATTGAATTGATCTTTCAAATACTGCTGCACTATGGGCGTGTATGTTTACATTTTCCATGATCACTGAGAGTATATGAAGAATCGGGGAGGATAGAATGGATTTTGAGCACATTGATCATTGATTACAGAAAGGCAATTTAAAAGACATGTAGGGTAAGGTGCATGCCTGAAGGAGAAGGGATCAAGCATGTTAATTTGTTTTTGGACACTGGTGGTGGATGAAGTATGGTCACAAGTATATTTCGATGTCATTCACAGTAAAGAGCGTGAAATGCATGTTTTCACCCTATGAGGGTAAGAGTATTTAGTGTAATTAGTGGTGGACACTATTTGTACAACATTTTCAATTGTGCACGGGTATATATGTAGCACATTTTATTTAGAATTACTACGCTATATTAGGTTTTTTTTTGCTTTGGAGATGGGGATCAGCTGATTGGAAGATCAAAGGAGAGAGAGAGACCCCATGGTATACAACGCATTCTGGCTAAGGAGATTCTGGTGAGAAGATAGGAGGATCGGTCAAGGACAGTAGTGCGCTGTTGTTTACATACATGTCAAACCTTAAATTGGTTTGTGCCCATGAAATGGCAACAAACTTCGGTACCCTATATTTTCTATAGGGTGTGCTTCAAAAGCCCCCTGTGGGTCATCAGTTTAGTTATGGAGAAGGTCTTGTGCTAGAATTATTGCTCTCACTTCGGTATGCAATTCACGATTAGGCACCCCGACGTGTGCATTTATGTTTGTATGTGCATATATTGGGGGGTGGGGGTCCTCCAAATTTTTTGGGGAGCGGATGCCATATGCTTGGGTGTACCTCCTTTTTTTATTTTTTTTTTGCAATTAAAAAACTTTTTTTTTTTTGCGTAACTTTTTTTTTATTACTTTAGGGACAGAAAGTTCCCTATGTGAACATTTTTTGGTGACAGGTTCTCTTTAATGACACATTCAGGATCTGAAAGACCCTGTAAGTCTCCTCTGGACTCAGCCTTCGGATTGTGTGTAAAACCCCGATGTACGGACCTGGCAGCGAACGGGTTAAGGGTGGTGTAATCAAGTGATCCGAGTGTATCTAAAGCCAATATTTTTTTCAGTTTTGGATGAAGTAAAAAAGTGTTAGAATCTCCAGCAGTTTTTTTTGCTTTTTATTGTCTGTGTTCTGCTGGACAGATTTACCCTCCCTATTTGACCTGGTGACCATTGTCAGTGGAACATCTAGGGATCCAACTGGTAACACTTCTGTCCTACGTAGGCAATATTCACTCACTGTACTATATCTATGGAGGAGCAGCATTGTCACCCTAGAACAGTGGTCTCCAAACTGCAACCCACGGGCCGGCAACCCACGGGCCGGATGTGGCCCTTTGCTTAATTTTATCTGGCCCTTGGGGCATTTTTCTCTCACTGTCAGCAATAGTGGGGCATAGTTCCTGCCACTGACACCAACAATGGGGCACTATTCCTCCCACTGGCACCAATGATGGGGCACTATTCCTCCCCACTGACACCAACAATGGGGCACTATTCCTCCCACTGACACCAATGATGGGGCACTATTCCTTCCACTGATACCAATAGTGTGACACTATTCCTTCCACTGCCACCGGTCATAGGACATTTTTTACTGCCACTGACATTCTATTCCTGCTGTCCACAGTCTGGCTCCCCTAAAGATTGAAGGACAGTAAACTGGCTCTTTGTTTAGAAAGTTTGGAGACCCCTGTCCTAGGATATAAAGTGTGTTAGGACTACATAACGATTCCTCCTCTCCTGATCTCCATAACATAGAGGGGAAGTGTCTTGGGTAGATGAAAAAGTAATTTTATTCACCAGATCCCCAGCACCCAGACAGCCAGGAGTTTACTCTCCTACATTTCAGTGGTGGACTGTCCTTCAGTGTCCTCACATCCAATGCAAGGCTTTAGACCCAGCATTGTATTCAGTGACCTCAGAGGAACTGCAGCAGCATAAGGGAGAAAATGCTGTGGGCAAATAAAAATATAAAAATGTGGGCAACGACATGGAAAATGATGTTTAATGTTGAAAATTGTCAAGTAATGCACTTGGGGGCTAAAAATATGACTGCTAGTTACTAGATTGAAGATGAACCTCTGTGGGAATCCTGGATAGAAAAAGATCTGGGGGTCCTAGTGGATGACAGACTCAGCAACGGCATGCAATGCCAAGCTGCAGCAAGCAAAGCTTGCAGAATCTTAGTGTGCATAAAAAAGGGTATTTACTCAAGAGATAAAACTATAATCCTGCCGCTTTATAAAACTCTGGTCCAGCCACATCTGGAGTATGCTGTCCAGTTCTGGTCACCAGTCCCCAGGAAGGATGTGCTAGAACTGGAGAGACTCTAGAAAAGGGCAACAAAGTTAATAAGGGTACTGGAGGACGTCAGTTACAAGGAACGACTACAAACAGTTAACTTATTCTCCCTGGAGAAGAGACACATGGGAGGAGATATGATAGCGATATAAAAATAGTGATAGTGATTCTAGTTTAGGAAATAAACTGTTCAGTCTCAGGGAATATAAGAAGACACAGGGTCACTCAATGAAATTGGAGGAGAAGTGGTTTAGCCTTAAACTGCGTAGGGATAAGGGTGTGGAACTCACTTCCACAATTGGTGGTGGTGTCAGTGGGAAGTATTGATAGTTTCAAAAATCTTAGATGAGCATCTTAGTGAGCACACTATACAGGGATATGGGATATGATCTTTGACATGAGCATGCACACACCCACATAGCATGGACTGGTGACTTTTTTCAACCTTGCCAACTATGTAACTATGCAAGGTCTAGCAAGGCAGAGGAGCTTGCTCATGTGGAGGGTCAAGTAAGTAAAAGTGCTTTTTTTTCTGGCATCCTAGACATAAACTGAAATTTAACCCCTTGCTGTGCGGGGTCATTCCCACTGCAAAGGAGGATTTTTGTTTTCCCTAGAGTTCAGCATTAATAGTAGATTTATTCCTATTTTGTCTCTCTAAGACAGGAAGTGAAATAAATCTCAAATTTGGGAAAACGATATTTGCATATGGAAATAGCAAAAATACAGAAGTATAGTTTCCAACATTATAAATTAGTATGGCTTGTAGTGTGGCATGTAACTTGGTTTTTTATATTTTGGACAAAATAGGGCCTGGGGTACACTGAAAAGAAAGTGGAGGAAAAACAAGCCCCAGCATTGATGTCAGTGGCAGTAATAGCATATCTAGCACAGATGTTAGTGGGAGCAAAAATATACTATCATTGGTGGTCAATGGAAGACATTAATAGTAAACTGCCCAGTATGGAGGTCAGTGGTAGGCAGTAATATTGAGCCCCCATATGGAGGCCAGTGGCAGGCAGTAATTTTAAACCCCCAGTATGGAGGTCAGTGGCAGGCAGTAATATTGAGCCCCCAGTATGGAAGTCAGTTGTAGGCAGATATTGTAAATCCCCTCCCCACTGGTAATTAGTGCAGACACTAAAGCACACCAGAGAAGATGCAATTTTTTTTGTTCACCAAGCTGGTTGAAAAAAAAAAGGATTTGATTCCCCTATCAACACCAAGTGTGTTTATGGGAGAATCAAATTTTTTTTTCTTTCAGTCCTCCCACTGAGCCTTTGTATTCTCACAACGTCATCAGAATACATTGATCAGTATTTCTGGCTGTAGCTGGCAGCACTGATCAAGCGATAAAAAAAAAAAATTAAACCGACAGGCTGGTTGTACAAGAGTCATTCAAGAGATTGACTTCTGTACAACCAGCCTGCCCATAGATGGATGAAAGTTTGGCCAGTCCCTGCTGAACCAACCGAATTTCTATCCATCTATGACTGGCTTAAGAATTGGAAGTCGGTGGCAGACAGTAGGAGTAAGCCCTCCAGTATTGCTTACTATTATTATAATTAATAATAATCCCCTTCCAACATTGCTGGTCAGTGGTTCAATTACCTGAAAACAAGCCCCCGTGCTGTACTCTCTCTTCCACTCAGCCAGGACGCCTTTTGTCAGGCAGAGATCATTCTAACAGTTCAGGCTGCTTCCAGCACCTGGCAGCCCTCTTCCACTGCATGGCAAGCATGCTTCAAGTGGTAGTGCCCAGTTAACCAGTGCCATTGGACATGAACCACTTCTATTGGGCTAATATACTAAAACTAGAGCGTGCAGAATCTGGTGCAGGTGTGCTTGGTAGCCAGTCAGCTTCTAACTTCAGCTTCTTCAATTAAGCTCTGACAAAAAAAAATGTGGAAGCTGGTTGGTTTCTATGTGGTTTGCACCAGATTTTGCACTCTCCAGTTTTGGTAAATAAACCCCTATGTGTATTAAACTAGTTACAAAGGTGTATAGTTTTGTCGTCTTTGTCATGTATTATTATTTATTTCAGGTGAACAGTAATGGCAGTGTACTTCTGAGTGAGATAGTAGGCAGCGTCAAGCTGAAAGTCTACCTCTCTGGAATGCCCGAGTTAAGGCTTGGACTGAATGATCGGGTCCTATTTGAATTAACAGGACGTAAGTATCAATCACTGGGGGTGGGAGAGATTTTTACATTTATTTTCATCTGTCTGATTCAATAATGCAGAAATGCACAGTAACAGTATTTTTCTAATCTTGTTCAAATGGCTGTAAAGGATTTTGAAGCATTCATTGAATGTAGAAGAAAATATTCTAATCTTGCTTGTTATTGGGGAGGAACTGTAGACACTATTATCCACTGCTGACATAAATGTGCAAGGTGACTACTCTGACCATTGCTAAGTGGCCTTGCAGCTCTGGTTCCTGGGCTGCAGGGCACTTTCTGCATGGACTTTAAGATGTTCTCTTCTTGTAAATGTGCCTTTCCTCATTGGACTAAGTTCTTGTCCCATAAGCTTGCTGGCAGGACTCCTGCCTTTAGGCCTACAACGGGCTAGAGATCACGTTACTGGCAACAGCGTGCTACTGACAGGATTGCTAGAAAGGTCAAACTGCTCACCACTTTCTATGGTATATCTCTCTCATGGGCAAAGCTCAAGTTTGCATTAAAGTATAACTTAATCCAAGAAAAAAAAAATTCCAGAGGAAATTTCACTTCATTTTGTGTCCATATCATGGTGAAGACTAGAATGTTTTGAAGGCCTCTCTTGAACCTCCTGCCCAACTCTCCTGAAGGTGGAGAAAGAGCGTGTAAGGGCAAGGAGTGGCATAAGTGCCAGAATAGCTAGCCGGTGAAGTCCACTCTGTAAGTGGGTAGAGCTGGTAGTCACAGTCCTTGGAACAGGGTGCAGGAGCAGCTTTGCACCAGGGCAGACGACGGATGCAGGACCAGAAGACAGGCAGCGGTAGGCAACAACTAGACAGGGGGCGAGGGACCGAATCAGCAGGCAAAGCAAGTCCAGGAGGCAGGCCAAAGTCAGTAACAGTTGAGCAAAGCAGTACAGAATCAGCAGGCAAAGACAAACCAGGCAAACAGACCAGGGTCAGTGTAATCAGGCGAACAGAGCGGAGACAGGAGCAAAAGGGAGGTTCAAAGGCAAGCCAGGCTATAAACAGATAAACTGGTTACAGCGCTGAGTAAACCCTTTGGCGCTATATAAACTCAATGTAATAATACAGTGGATCAGGTCTCGGGAAACAAGCTGAAGAGTATTATTATTATACAGTATTTATAAAGCGCCAATGGTTCGCTCAGCGCTGTACATTACAAAGGGGGACAGAACATGTGACAGAACAATAACAATACAATGCAAAACATGAGGGGATCGAGGGCCCTGCTCTTTCGAGCTTACAATCTAGGAGGGAGGGGATAGTGGTACAGGAGGAGATAGCTCTGGGGGATGGAGTGGTAGGAAGAGTGGAGGAGGTCGGCAGGTTCGCAGGGGGTGGGGTAGGCTTCCCTGAAGAGATGGGTTTTCAGGGTGCGCCTAAAGGAGAGGAGAGTAGGTGATAATCTGATGGGTTGGGGCAGGGAGTTCCAGAGGATGGGTGACACCCTGGAGAAGTCCTGGAGGTGGGCATGGGAGGAGGAGACCAGGGAACTAGAGAGAAGGAGGTCTTGTGAGGAGCGGAGTGTGCGTGCTGGGCAGTACTTGGATATTAGGTCAGTGATGTAGTACGAGGCAGTATGGTGGACAGCTTTGTACGTCAGTGTTAGGATTTTGAATTTGATCCGTTGCGCAATCGGAAGCCAGTGGAGGGATTGGCAGAGGTTGGTGGCGAAAATGGAGCAGTTGGAAAGGTGAATGAGTCTGGCAGCCGTATTCAGGATCGACTGAAGCGGGGATAGCCAACGGCGAGGCAGGCCAATGAGGAGGGAGTTGCAGTAGTTGAGTCGTGATATAATGAGGGAGTGGATGAGCTGTTTATTGTTTTCTGGGTTTAGGGACGTGCATATTTTGGCGATGTTGCGGAGGTGGAGTCTGCACAAGTTTGTTAAAGATTGGACTTGGGGCTGGAAGGATAGGTTGGAGTCCAGAATGACACCAAGTACTCTGGCGGGGCGGGTTTGATGGTGGCGTTGTTGGATGTGACGGAGAAGTCAATGGGGGGTGGTGTCCGGGCTGGGGGGAAGACAAGAAACTCGGTTTTGGAGAGGTTCAGTTTAAGGAAGTGGAGCGACATCCAGTCTGATATGTCGCTCAGTAGGTGTGTGATTCGGGCGGAGACCGAGGGGGTGAGGTGGGGGGTTGAGAGATAGATTTGTGTGTCGTCGGCATAGAGGTGGTAGTTGAAGCCGTGAGAGTGTATGAGTTGGCCAAGGGAGGAGGTGTAGATGGAGAAGAGAAGGGGCCCGAGTACAGAGCCTTGAGGGACCCCAACAGAGAGGGGGAGTGAGGGGGAGGTGGTAGCATTATAGGTAATGCTGAAAGAGCGTTGTGACAGGTAGGATGAGAGCCAGGAGAGAGCAGAATCTCTGAGGCCGAAGGAGTGTAGTTTTTTGAGGAGGAGGGTGTCAGGAATGGACTCGCCAATAGTGTTGGGACTCACCTGCCTTGTGGTTTGCAGTACCAGGACTGGCCAGCGGGTGCTCTCAGCAACCAGAGGCTCACTTCTGCAGTCAGCCAAAACACCTGAGGCTGATTGCAGGAGGTGCATATAAGGAATGGCCAGACTTGCAAGCAGGGCCTTGGTGTATGTTTCCCAAGAGCCCCTGTACCTGCATCCTGTCTGCTTCCTGTCTGATCCTGCTTGATCCCTGACTTTGATTGAACTCCGCCTGTCCTGACCTCTGCTATTCCTGACCACTCTCCAGTCTGCTCCTTTGTACCTTGTCTGCCTGATTGTTCCTGACCCGGCCCGTCTGACTACGCTCTGCCTGCTCCTTTGTACCTTGCCTGCCCATTTGCTACCGACCCGGCCTGCCCGACTACGCTTAGTATTGTTCTTTTGTTATCTGTTGGGGGTTTTGGTTTGGTTTGTTTGCACTGTGTTTATGTTTAGTCTTGCACTGCGTTTATGAATTGTTTAGTCTTAAATAAATTATATTGCTTATACTACATCTGAAGCCTGTGTTTCCCTGAGTCAGTCCACACACCTCTGGTCATACCCGGAGCCCTGACAGAGGTGGTGGTCGACTGTGTCGAAGGCCTCAGAGAGGTCAAGGAGTAGGAGCACTGAATAATGGACATTAGCTTTGGTGGTTAGCAGGTCCTTGGAGAGTTTGAGTAAGGCAGTTTCGGTGGAGTGTAGGGGACGGAAGCCGGACTGTAGGGGATCGAGGAGGTTGTTGTCGTTGAGGTGAGAGCTTAGGCGGGTGTAGACTAGGCGCTCGAGGAGTTTAGATGTAAATGGGAGCAGGGAGATGGGTCTGAGGTTGTTCGGGTCATTGGGGTCCAGGGAGGGCTTTTTAAGTGTGGGGGTGATGTGTGCATGTTTCAAAGGGGAGGGGAAAGTGCCAGAGGAGAGGGAGAGATTAAAGATGTGGGTGAGGGAGCGTAGGATGGAGGGGGAGGGAGGTCGTAGGAGTTGTGAGGGGATAGGGTCGAGGGGGCAGGTGGTGAGGAGGGCATCAGAGAGGATCTTGGAGACTTCCTCGATGGTAGTAAGGTCAAAGGTGCATAGTGTTGGGGGGGCTTCAGTATGAGGAATGTAGGGTGGGGTGGAAGTGGGGGTCAGAGCAGTGGTGGGGCCGTGGGAGAGGGGTGATGAGGGGGTAGCTGAGTGAGGGGGAACGGGGTTGGAGGGAGTTTGAGCAGCGGCGTTATGTTAAGGGAGAGGGGGGATGAGGGGGTAGCTGTGTGAGAGGGGATGGGTTGAGAGGGCATGTGAGTTGCGGCGATGTCCTTGCGAATTGTGTCAATCTTGTTTTTGAAGTGATTGGCAATCTCAAGGGCAGTGAGTGAGGTGCTGGGTGGAGGTGGGGGTGGTGAGAGTAGAGAATTTAAGGTGAAGAAGAGTCGGCGAGGATTGGAGGAGAGGGCCTTGATGAGGCTCAGGAAGTAGGCTTGTTTGGCAGTATGGAGGGAGGAGGTGTAGGTGTGGAAGACAGATTTGTAGCGGGTGAAGGCTTGTTGGGATTTGGTTTTGCGCCATAGTCGCTCCAGGGCATGACTGTGTCATTTGAGGGTTTTGGTGTGATCAGTCTGCCAGGGCTGGAGCGGTCAGGGTCTGATGTTGCGTGTGGTTAAAGGCGCTAGTGAGTCAAGGGCTGTTGACAGCGCGTTGTTGTAGGCAGTCATAGCCAAGTCGGGGCAGGACAGGGGGAGGATGCTGTCGTGGAGTTGATCAGCTGCAGAGTGGAGGGGGGCAGGGTTAAGGCTGTGGAGGTTACGGCTGGTAGTAGTGTGACATTTGGAGGGGTAGGCGTTGGAGGACGAAGAGATAGAGAAGGTAATCAGGTTGTGGTCAGAGAGAGGGAAGGGGGTGTTAGTGAAGTTGTGGATAGCGCAGCGGTTGGAGAAGACAAGATCAAGGATATTACCGTTGGAGTGGGTGGTGGATTGTATGCACTGTGCAAGTGCAAAGGAGGAGGTTAAGTGGAGGAGATGGGCTGTGTCCGGGTTGTCGAGGTTGACAGGGATGTTGAAATCCCCAAGGATGATGGTGGGTAGCTCAGAGGAGAGGAAGAAGGGTAGCCAGGAGGAAAAGTGATCCAGGAAGCGGGATATGGATCCAGGAGGCCGGTATATCACAGCAATCTTCAGGGGGGTTGGGGAGAATAGTTGGACGCAGTGGGCCTCGAAGGAGGAGAAGGATAGGGAGGGGGGGTTTGGGAGGACTCGGAAGGTGCTCTGCGGTGACAGGAGCAGACCAACCCCACCACCTTTACGACCGTTAGGCCTGGGTGAATGGGTCCAGGTGAGACCTCCGTAGGAGAGTGCAGCAGGGGAGGTAGAGTCAGTGGCCTGGATCCAGGTTTCCGTAATCGCTAGGAGGTTGAGGGAGCGGGAAACAAAGAGGTCGTGGATGGCAGTAAGCTTGTTGCACACCGATTGGGCGTTCAGGAGTGCACATGAAAACGGGGGGGAGATTTTAGGGAGCAGGGGGACAGATACTAAGTTACGGGGGTTGCGGCAGGACGTGGAGGCGGGAGGGTGTTGTGCGGGTGAGGGAGGTGGTGGAGGGCCAGGATTCGGGGAGATGTCCCCCGCGGTTAGGAGGAGGAGAAAGGTGAGAAAGGTGGCATGGGAGCGGGATGTGCAGGAGCGTGAGAAACTACTAGTGGAGGTGTTCGGGTCAGTGGGAGAGTGGAGTAATAGGAGGAGGTGGTGGGTGCTGTAGAGGGGCGAAGGAAGCAGTGAGGACACAATATACAAATGTTTGGGAGGAGCAGAGGGATATAGTGAATGGATTTTGGGAACGGAGGAGAGGAAAATGAGGAGGAGTGGAAGAGGCATTTTGGGGAGGTGATGAGAGCAGTAGTAGGAAGATGATAGCAATGAGGGGGAGATGTACAAGTTTTGGGGTGGAGCAGAGCGGTAAAGAAATGAGATTTGGGAACAGAGGATAGTTATATGAGGAGAAGAGGGGGCGTATTATATAAAGGTACACGGAGTGGGACTCAGGTATGTAAGAGATGTTTCCCAGGGTGTTTGCTTGCAGTCTGTCCAGCGTGCAGTAGAGTTTCTTGCTGTTGTTGTGTCTTCCTGCTGCTTAAGTTCTCCTGCTTTAGTTCAACTGCTGTGTTTAACTGCTTCGCACTCCTTCAACGCAGCACTCGAACTAAAGCAGCACCCCCATCAGTGACTGTGCCCCCCATCAGTGATCTCCCCCCATGAGCTGATCTCAATTTATAGGGAGATGCTCAAATGAGCATTCAACTCCACCAAGAGTCGATGCGTTTTTCTAGTTAAGAGCGGAGATAGGAGATAGTTGCATTTAGTTGCAGTTTAAACAGGCCAGTTGGTGCCAACGGCACACGTTAATTGGTATGCGTGCATGCTTACGCACAAATGCAAGCATGATGAACTGGAATAGTATGCCTAACATTGCCTCTTCGCTTACAAATATGAGCATGTGTGCAATGAGCATGTGCATAGGCCTCCACTGGTTTTCTGGTGCTGGGAAACTGGTTCACCTTACAGCCCCTGGTAAAGGTAACAAGCAGCATCTTTCCAACAGTAACGAAAATGGGGATTAAACAGTTTTATTAGTGGAGTGGGTACGGATTAGATTTCTTTTTTAGGTTTTTGTTGCTTTCTGTGTCCTGCTGGTGAGATTTGTCTTGCTTATCCATCAGCAGAACAGGAAGTCAGAGGAAATCCTCCCCCAATGATGACAGACCTCAATGAAAACCAGACCAGTTGTAATCCTTTTTGGGTTCTTGCAGCATATGGAGGTGTGATTGTTTTTGCTTCCCATCATAGGCAATAAGAACAAGACTGTTGAACTGGAAGATGTAAAGTTCCATCAGTGCGTTCGTCTGTCACGCTTTGAAAACGATCGTACCATCTCATTTATTCCTCCAGATGGAGATTTTGAGTTGATGTCCTATCGACTAAACACACAGGTATCCAGTGTAGTATGTAATATCAATATACAAGGTTATAAAATATACATTAAACCCCTGATCACGTAACTGGCCGCTCACATGCCAGTACTGCCATTGATTCCTATTTTAGATGCGATTTAGATTTGTTTAGATTGTATTTGGATTGTAATTTTCTTTATATCATGCTACAAGATTTATTGCGTTTGTATCACCATTATAAATAATATATTCTATGACCGTTTTTTTTATTTTTTTTTTATAAATTGCATGCTCTAAGATCAACTGTGAAAAAGACTTGATTGTACTTGGGGCATTACCAGGGGCGGACTGACCATTTAGGCACTCGGCCACTGCCCGAGGGTCCCGGGGTCAGTAGGGGGCCCCATGAGATGCCCCTGGTACCTTTCATAGGCTGGTTTGAGTGTGGACGAGGACACAGGGGCCCCATGAATTCCTATTGCCCGGGGGCCTCATAAGTTGTCAGTCCACCCCTGGGCATTGCAACCTAATAGATTTCAGTTAAAGAGACTGGGATTTTTTTTTCCCATACAGTAGGATTGCGCAGCACCGCAATCCGGTGCCAGCTGTGTCCTCCGGACACAGTGGAACACCAATCATCGGACGAGACCTCTGTGGGAGGTCCCGATCATGTGATCACTGATTGGCCAATCAGTGATCACATGCAGAATAGTAAGCAAGATGTCACTTCTGACATCATTGCTTACTACATGTGAAATCTGTGAATGATCACAGAGGTCACATGGTACAAGGTTATTCACAAAAGCCTTGTAACATGTGACAAGCTGTGACCAATCACAGCTCATCAGTAGTTCTCAATGGCTGCAAGAATGCAGCCAGAGAGAAGGAGAAATTACTGCTTTTACAGCCTTTATGGGTGTAAAAAGCAATCAGTGTAAGAAAAAAAAAAAATCTTCATCACCCCCCACAAGTAGTACAGTGTCATCATGGCAGTATATAAAAAAAAACCATAAATAATAATATAAAAAAATAAAAATAAAATGTAAAAAATAAAAGGTTTAAAAATTATAATTTTTGGTTATAAACTAATTTGGGTTATTTTTTTTTTTTTACTAAAAAGATAACAGAATACATTTTGGCCAAGATTTATGATATACTATTTATTTTATAAAATAAAGTTTTATAAGAACACTTTTTTTCAAAATTTTTAAACTTTTCCATTTATATAGCAAAAAAAATAAAAATCCCAGTGGTGAATAAATACAACCAAAATAAAGCTTTATCTGGCTCAAAAAAATGCTAAATAATTCATATTGGTACAGTGTTGCATGACTGCGCAATTGTCATTCAAGGTGTGATAGCGCTGAAAGCTGAAAATTGGCCTGGACAGGAAGGGGGTAAAAGTGTCTGGACTGGAAGTGGTTAAAGAAGTATGAATGCATATTTGTGACTGGTACTGTTTGTGGGGAAGCATAACAGTTAAATAATAACTGATATAATTCAACAAAGGATTACCAATAGATTATGGACAAAAGCCTTTCTATAGGATAAGTGCCTCCATGAAAACTGATGCAAATTGTTTTGAATGTGATATAACTTTAAATCCTATGTGGGATAATAGATTTTGTTTGCTAGTATCCAAATCAGCTAGTACTATGTATATTTGATTACACCTATCCTATAGAATCAATAAAATCTTTCATGGGGAAGCTTAGCTGACAATTGAATAAAACCTGCTTTCAATTTTGTAGGTGAAACCGTTAATATGGATCGAATCAGTGATTGAGAAGTTTAGTCACAGTCGATTGGAGATCATGGTTAAGGTAAAGTGCTTTTTACGTCTGTCGTATCTACAGCTAGGTGATATCTCTTGCACCACGGGGTGACATAGACAAGAAGATAAAAGTGACAAAGAGTTTGTCCTTCCCACCACAGGGTGGCACCACCCAGGAGGAGCTATATGACATGTAGTCTGTCCCTCCTACCAGAGGGTGACACCACCCAGGAGTAGCTATGTGATATGGCGTCTGTTGCTCCCACCACAGGGTGATGCAGGCAGGGGAGCTAAGTGACATAGGGTCTGTCATTCTCACCACAGGGTGACAACACCCTGGAGGAGCTATGTGATATGCAGTCTGTTCCTCTCACCACAGTTTGACACCACCCAAGAGGAGCTATGTGAAATGTAGTCTGTCCCTCCTACCAAAGGGTGATGCAGGCAGGTGATCTATACTATATTGTCAAAAGTATTGGGATACCTGCCTTCACATACACATGAACTTTAATGGCATCCCAATCTTAGTCCTTAGGGTTCAATATTGAGTTGGTCCACACTTTGTAGCTATAACAGCTTCAACTCTTCTGGGAAGACCGTCCACAAGGTTTAGGAGGGTGTCTATGGGAAGGTTTAACCATCCTTCAGAAATGCATTTGTGAGGTCAGGCACTGATGTTGGACAAGAAGGCCTGACTCGCAGTCCCTGCTCTAATTCATCCCAAAGGTGTTGTATCAGGTTGAGCAGGCCAGTCAAATTTCTCCACCGTAAACTCCCTCATCCATGTCTTTATAGACCTTACTTTGTGCACTGGTGCGCATCATGTTGGAACAGGAAGGGACCATCCCCAAACTGTTCCCACAAAGTTGGGAGCATGAAGTTGCCCGAAATATCTTGGTAAACTGACACCTTAAGCGTTCCTTTCACTGGAACTAGGGGGCCAAGCCCAACCCCTGGAAAACAACCCCACACCATAATCCCCCCTCCACCAAACTTTATATTTGACACATTGCAGTCAGGCAAGTACTGTTCTCCTGGCAACCACCAAACCCAGACATGTCCACCGGATTGCCTGTTAGAGAAGTGTGATTCGTCACTCCAGAGAACGTGTCTTCACTTCTCTAAAGTCCAGTGGTGGCGTGCTTTACACCACTGCATTGCACTTGGTGATGTAAAGCTTGGATGCAGCCATGGAAACCTCTCTATACACTGTTGTGCTAATCTGAAAGCCACACAAAGTGTGGAGGTCTTTAGCTACTGACTCTGCAGACAGTTGGTGACTTCTGAGCACTGTGCGCTTTAGCATGCTCTGACCCCGCTCTGTCATGTGACGTGGCCTACCACTTGGTGGCTGAGTTGCTGTTGTTCCCAGTTGCTTCCACTTTGTTATAATATCACTAACAGGTGACCGTGGAATATTTAGTAGCAAAGAAATGTCACAGATGGACTTATTGCACAGGTGACAACCTATCACGGTACTACGCTTGAATTCACTGAGCTCCTGAGAGCAACCCATTCTTTCACCAATGTTTGTAGAAGCAGTCTGCATGCCTAGGTGCTGATTTTATACACCTGTGGCTATGGAGGTGATTGGAACACCTGAATCCAATGATTTGGAGGGCTGGCCCAATACTTTTGGCAATATAGTGTATGTGACATGAAGTCTGTCTTTCCCACCACAAGGTGACACAGACAGGAGGAGCTATGTGGCATGGAGCCAATCGGTGACACAGACAGGAGGAGCTATGTGGCATGGAGCCAATCGGTGACACAGACAGGAGGCTGTCTTAGCTTTATTTCTACCTTTGCTAGTCAGACTAACACAACACAAATTACATAGTTTAATTACCAGCTGCTAGAACTAAACTAGGCTATAAGAGAAAAATAAACCAACATGAATACAGGCACTTTTGGAAAGGGATTACTATCTTGTTGGCAGCCCTAGACATAAAGGGGTTGATTTACTAAAACTGGAGAGTGCACAACCTGGTGCAGCTGTGTATGGTAGTCAATCAGTTTCTAACTTCAGCTTGTTCAGTTACCCCTTTACGCGGCCTCCCAGTGTCTGGGCCTAGACGCCAAGCGGCCGCACATTTGAATTCATGTAACAAAAAACATATGTGCTGAGAGCGCGCACCCTGCGCGCTCCCAGCACACATGTCCGGTACTCACGGAAAGGTCCTGGTCTGCTCTTTCGATCGGGACCTTTCCCGATCATGTGACCGCCGTGACGTCACGGCGTTCACATGATCCCTAAACCACGCCCCACCCGCCCCACTTTCCGGCATCTGAAACTCTTAAAGGGCCGGGAGGCGCTGGCAGGAAGGTGTTAAGCTTTGGCAAAACAACTTAGAAGCTGATTGGTTTCTATGCAGAGCTGCACCACATTTTGAAATCTCCAGTTTTATTAAATCAACCCTAAAGTGACTTTTCCTGGTCACAGCAACTTTACATTTGACATTTCCTCTGAAATCTCCTGCAGACATTTAATTTCTGGTTTCTCTTACACTAGGCTAAAGGTCAATTTAAGAAACAGTCTGTAGCAAATAATGTGGAGATCTCCGTTCCAGTTCCGAGTGATGCAGATTCTCCAAAATTTAAAACCAGCGTCGGAAGTGCAAAATACGTCCCAGAAAAAAATGTGGTTGTCTGGACAATCAAATCCTTTCCGGTGAGTAAATGCAGTGGACTTGTCATTAGTTTAGGGCATGCCCAAACACAAAAGGGCCTTCATTTCATTGTGCTTGAACCTCTGATATTACCTTCAAATAGAGAGAGCCCCTTAGGGATCCACACTGCATTGTGGGAAGCGGAAGGTATCTAGAGCTTTAATTAAGGCTCCATATTGGTATTCATATACAGCAGCCTTTCTCAACCTTTTTAACATGGTGGAACCCTTGAAATAACTTTGTGGTCCCATGGAACACCTACTGATAATTACATCTACAGTTCATAGTGCATCAGTGTAATGGTCACTGAGAAGAATGCTCCTTACATTTGTGGCCACTGGAAAGAATCTCCCCATTAAAAATAGCTATGTCTGATTATGGATGAATCGAAATTCAGCCGGTTCAGCAGGGACCATCAGAATTTCGATCCATTTATAGCTGGTCCTGTTCAAGAGGAGGCGACCTAGTGATCAACTCCCCTCAAATGGGACCTTTGGAAAATGTTTGTTCGATCAGCGCATGCAGCCAGTTGGCTGCAGTGCTGATCAGTGTATTCTGATAGCTGAGAAGTCCTGCTGTCAGACTACAATGACACAGCAGGGAGAATTCCTTAATTTTCCTTGAATGAAGTTGGCTGATGGGGAAAAAAATGAATCATCTATGTCCAGCTTAAAAAAGATCATTGGTGTCAGCGGTTACTTACCTGAGAGGCAGTTATTGCTCACTGCTCAAGGCACCCCTAGCAACCTGTTGGAGCAGCCATTCTCAACCAGGTTTCCATGGAATCCTAAGGCTCCTCCAGAGGTTTCTAGGGGTTCCTTGAGCTGCCACTAGCTGACCCCCCACCAGAGATCTTTTTTCGCTGTCTGTAAGGATGGCATTCAAACCACTGATGTAAGTGGAGGTGGCATTCTTCCAACTGGCCCCAAATGTATGCGTCATTATTTTTGCTGCAAACTGATTTGGTGTCTATTTCAAGGGTTCCATGGGGGAAGGGAAAAGATTGGGAAAGTCTGCTCCAGAAGAGGCTGATGAGCAGTGGGGTTGATTTACTAAAACTTGAGAGTGCAAAATCTGGTGCAGCTCTGCAAAGAAACCAGTCAGCTTCCAGTTTTTTTTTGTCAAAGCTTAATTGAACAAGCTGAGTAAGAAGCTGATTGGCTACCATGCACAGCTGCACAAGATTTTGCACTCTCCAGTTTTAATAAATCAACCCCATTGTGTCCTCTTCTGGTGACAGCTATCAGGTCAATATGAAACTTTATACGTTTGCCATAGCATTAAATTTATTATCAACAATATATTTATAAACTTGAAGAACCCATTCTTAAATTGGAGCTTCACTCATTACAAAAACAGGAAAATTTTTCATTATAATTTGTACCCTGTCATGCAAAAACTTTCAACTTTGTGGCCTAGTCCAGGCCTGCTGCTTCCTGTGATGGCCATGTCACTGCTATCCCAGGAGGCAATATGTTACCACGTACGCACATGTGCCACAAGATGCTTCACATGCGCGGACTCTCCGTAATTTTGCAGGGGAATTTTCTGCACATGAACACAAATGCTGTGGGTCTCTATGGTGCCCATCTAGCAGAAAATGATGGCATTTGTGTGCATCCCTTGCATGTACACAGATGTGCCACCAGTCTCTGCCAAGTCCCAAATACCTGGTAGATACCAGCAGTGCATTTGCACAAGTGCTGGATTTTGGAAGATCGTATGATGAAGGGGCAGGGGACTGATGCTGTGGTGAAGTTCCGCTTTAAGTGAACCAGCTCTTTTTTTTTTCTCTTAGTTATGTTAGATTATGGTTAAACTTTGTTGTTTTGCATCTGTAGGGTGGTAAAGAGTATCTAATGCGGGCACACTTTGGGCTACCCAGTGTGGAGACAGAAGAACTAGAAGGAAAACCTCCAATTGGCGTCAAGTTTGAAATTCCCTATTTTACAGTTTCTGGAATTCAGGTATATATACTTCAAGGATAAACACAAAAACAAAAAAATGTATATATTGCAGCTTACTAGTCCTTAGATGTGTTGGCTGCATTGCTGTTTGTTTCATTTGTCTGGTTAAGAACATTTTCAGAAAGTACCTGTTGATCAGACATTGTGTGAGCTGAACCTATAGCACAAACCATGTTCTCTTCCTTCAGTAAACCACAAAGCCCCAGGTAATGGAGATGAACAAAGGCAGGCATATTTGTAGTTCAGCATGGGTGGCAACCATGGTTCCTTCCATACAATACAGTACATTGAAGGAGTGTAGCTTCACAGGGACAGGAAATGTGTTACCAGCTGGATTACCGGATGAAAATGAAGGGGGAAAAACTCTGGAAAGAAGAACTAATACAGGCATCACATTGAAGAACTGGTAAGCTGACATAAATTGATTTAGGTTTTTTGGGTTTATATACGCTTTAAGGAGAATTAGTCAGAAACAGGCATTTGAATATCCAACCTTAAAGCTGACTGTAGACACTAGAAATTCGAACCATGGATGACCCTGCAAGCATGCCTCGACCAATCAATTTAAAAATTGTTTGAGCTGGGTGAAAAATTATCTGCTGAATAATAAAATGTTTTTACATCTTTTTCTCTCCTTTTTTTTTTCTTTAAGGTCCGGTATATGAAAATTATTGAGAAAAGTGGGTATCAGGCACTTCCATGGGTCAGATATATCACACAAAGCGGAGGTGAGTACTGCAAGTAATTAACCATTTTATAAAAAGTTAAATCTGAGGTATAAGCTGCTTATATTTTGCCTTCCATGGTTCCTCCTTGTCCCCTCCTCAACATGTGAAAGACATCTTTACATGCCCTTTTTGAAACTTGGCAATGTCATCACTGGACCTTTGTGCTTCTCTGTGCAATGCAGGCAGATCATGGCTGGTGGGAGGGGTATGCAGGGTGGTGTAAGTAGCTTTTCTGAACACATCACATGTTGTCTCAGTATTCCTCTCAAGAGCCCTCAGCCCTGATGCAAGAAGTGGGCTGGTTCTTGAGAGGAATTATGCAAATATCAAAATGCCTTCACGGCAGTGTTCCAGTCTGGTGAAGTGGGCATTCTTCTTTTTTTTTGTAACAGTTGCATTTATTGAAATCGTACAAAAGTATAAACAAACCAAGGTACATGAACACAATCAGGCTCGTTGCATACATTAGATAAGCAATATATACAAACTTCCAATGTTGAGATTCTTTTTTTTTTTTCCATAAGGTTTATTAATAAACTCAGAGCATACAATAAGTACAGGTAATACAAGGTATCAGTCGGAAATACAATAGGAGGTAATGCACATACAGCGAACAAAAAGATACATAGACAAAGAATCAGACGTAAGTCATCCCAGGGGAAAGAAAACGGGAAAAATGAGAACATGCGAGCACAGGAACAATAAAGGCATATCTGGTCTCAAGCACTTATTCAGCATATTGGAATCACAGCACTGGCAGGGTCAATGATATATAACCTCAGTTACCAAGCAGAAGCAAAGAGCAGGGCCAGTGAGTCAAAGGTATGCATTGGAAATGTATACAGTAGGTGTGGAGGGGGGGTGCAAGGGCTTGTAGGATATGGCCTTGTACTTTTGATGAAACTGAGGTAACCCACTACAGGTTGCCAGCACGTGGGTAAAGGGTTCGGGAAAGGAGATATGTAAAAGTAAAACATATGCGCAGCTGGATTGCAGGTAGGGTGTAGGGCTCCTATGAGTAGAGAAGTGTACCAAAAGAGAAAGGGGAGAATGAAAGCTAAACTCTGAGTAACAAAGCAGGGAAATGGGGATTAAGAATTTAAGGATAAGCATGAAAAAGAAGGGAAGAGAGGAGAAGAAGAAAAAGAGAAAAAAAAAGGGGGGGGGGATGGGGGGGTTGGGAAAGGGTCGAACGGGGAGGAGGTGTGGCAGAGTAGGAGGGTAGGTAAGTCACCTTTACTCTAGACTCCCAGGGCATGAGAGATATGCGCAACCCTGGCAGAGAAGCGAGCTGGGGACAGTTACAGGCGTATCAGGGTGCCAAGCGTAGCTTGCTCCAAGCAGTGCAGGACATCGAGACAAAGAAAGGACCTCAATCACAACCTTGAAAAAATAGCCAATATATCGCCAGAAACACTACGGGGTATCAGAGAGATTCACAATCAATCAGCAAGGCCCATGAAAGAACGATATTCAGGGGTCGTTCGGAAGTGAATCCAACAGGAGCACATATGAGAAAATTTAGTAGGGTTATCCAGAGAAGAAGCAATCAGCTCTTCCATTTCAGCAATTCTGTTCAAACGTATGGAGATTCTTACAGAAACAGCCTTTTAACACGGGTATAGTTAATAATCACATACATACTACGGTTCTGATGGTAACAACCCCCAAAAGAAAGGAGTCAAGGATAAAAGCACAGAGCGGGAGCATTATGAAAAAAAAGAAAAATGGGGGGGAAGGTTAAGATGGGGAAGGGGGGAGAATGGTGGAGAAGAGAGAGAGATAACACAAACAGTAGCAAATCAGACAAATAACATTCTTGTCACAACCTCAAGCGGAAATACCAAAAGTGCACCAAAGACTATACCGTAAGGCCCTGCGCCTCCACCCACCAAACCCATATTTTTTTAATTTATTTGGACAATTTCACTCATATATGAAAGTTTGTACAAGCGAAGCGCACCGTTGACTGCAGACTTCCAACCCGATACCGTGGGAGGGGTAGACAGCTTCCGTCTCAATAAAATTTCCCTTCTAGCGTAATAGAGAGAGTGAAAGACAAACCGTTTGCTATGCTTACATGCTTCAATGAGGCCTAACATCATAATCAGCGGATCTATGGGAATGGACAGCTTTACCCACTGCGTTAATAGTATCTACAAAAAACCTCCTGCGCTCACAAGGACTCCTACCCTATAACCATAAGCTGCTGACACTAAGCTTATACCCAAAATAAGTGAATAAACAGTGCAAAAATTATGAGTGCAGCGCTAATTAGTATCTAATAGAACCGTAATACAATATATACTCAATCCCCAAAATAAATCCAAGATACTCAATACATATACAGTGTCATGCATGTATTCCCTCATGGGGAATATCTCGTGCAAAAACGTGAAAATAAAGTAATATATACTATAATAACATACATACTAATAATAAACAGTGCCACACAAAAAGTGCACAAAGGGATAAACAATAGTTCAAATACGAGAAAAGTCCAAAGTTAATAATAATAATACTGATGATGCTGTGCTTAATGATGAACTTCACACTCCACTCTTCATGCAAAATTATGTGCAGTGTACGTGATTCACAGGTGACAATCCTTAACAGCCAAATGCCCCCTCACCTCACCTACTTTTTGGTATAAAAAGTAGATTTCCACTCACAAAACGATGAATCTTCCAGCCTCTCATCTTGAGTACACCCATAGCATGTGGTAGGAGGCTGGAAGATTCATCGTTTTGTGAGTGGAAATCTACTTTTTATACCTATTACCAATATAATTACTGGTTGCACTATGGAGGGTCTCTGCTTGTGTCTTACTATGACCCTGGGAGGAGCTGGCTGCTAAACTGGTGGACGCTGGAGGAGGAAGATATTTTCTAGAGAGTGATCCATACTGATAGGATCATGTGATCCTGAAAGCGTGCTGGCCCCTTGGGGTCTAAGGAAGGAGGTGAGGGGGCATTTTGGCAGTTAAGGATTGTCACGTGTGAATCACGTACACTGCACATAATTTTGCATGAAGAGTGGAGTGTGAAGTTCATCATTAAGCACAGCATCATCAGTATTATTATTATTAACTTTGGACTTTTCTCGTTTTTGAACTATCGTTAATAGTATCTAACACCCTGGTCCAAAAAGAACATTGTTTCGAACATTTGCAAAACATATGGTGAAACGTGCCCTCCACCATATCACAGCGAGGACATGTTGCCGATCTACCAGGATATATCGCAGCCAATCGCCGCGGGGTGTAATACACTCTGTGGAAACATTTCAGTTGTATAAATCGGTCCCTGGCTGAGATCATGGTAGGAGGGCACTGTAAAAGACAATCCTCCCAATCATCCTCTGACAGGGACGGATGGTCTGCGTGCCATCTACTATAAAGCAACTGCATTCTAGGGGCAGATAGGGGTAGCAACAAGGAATGGAGAGAGGATAAAGGTTTATGCAAGTCCTCCTGCAACAACAAGTTTTCAAGAGGGTCAGTCTGTACGTTAGGGGGGAAGGAAATTGGGCGGCCACAGCATGTCACAGTTGTAAGAACCGAAAAACATCCAGTTAGGTAAGCCATAGATGTGTTTGAGTTCATCGAAGGAGAGTAAGACACCACGAGGCATAACATGGCTCAACGTTTGATTCCATGTCGAGCCCACACCACAGGATCTGTTATCGTGTACAGATGGGGAAGCATAGGATTGTCCCACAATGGTGTGTGAGGGGAGTAGGTGTTGTTTACATTGTATTGAGTTTTGTCTGCACACCTTCAGGGTCGTCAGCATGGGAGTAGTGATGGCCAGATTGGACTTCAGACCTCTATGAACCAGGTTACTAAGTTATGCATAAGAACGCAATACCGCTGCCACCAGGATCACAGCTGCATTATCCCTAGGCCGGGAGATCCACCAGTGCACCATGACCAGAACAGCCACCCAGTAATATAGCAGTAACTTAGGTAGTGCCAGGCTGCCCCAGTTAATAGGTAAGTGCAGGGTAGATTGGGAAAGTCTAGGGGTCTTCCCAGCCCAGAGAAACGCAGAGACAATACTATCCACACGACAGAAAAAAGACTGCGGGATCTGTACCGACGTATGACAAAAAAAGTAAATAAACTTAGGAAGAAATGTAATTTTAAAAAGATTAACTCGGCCTATGGTGCTAATAGGAAGGGAAGACCAGGCATTACATTTAGTCTTCAAATGTTGTAGGAGGGGGTGAAGGTTGTCTGAAAGGTATTTTGTCAGGTCGTGCTGCACCATTACACCCAAGTATTTAAATTTGGAAACCGATCTAACAGGGGCAAATGCAATGTCAGGCAAAGGTCCCGCCACAAGAGGAAATAATATTGACTTCTCCCAATTTATGCATATCCCAGAGTAACAGCCAAAGAGATTGATAAGGTCCAGTGCCGCTCTGAGAGACGAATTGCAGTCCTTCAGATATAGGAGAGTGTCATCCACATACATGGAAACCCCATCCTCCCAGTCGTCCACCGGTAACCCGTGCAAGGTCTTGGAAGAATGGATCAGGCAAGCCAAGGGCTCAATCAGCAGGGCAAACAGCCCGGCATAAGTGGGCAACCCTGCCGAGTGCCCCTATGGAGTGCAAAAGGGGGAGAAATAATACTGTTAGTTCGTACTCTGGCGAATGGCGCATTGTACAGGCATGGGACCCATGAAATGAAATTAGGACCAAATCTAAAACGTCTCAGAGTCTCCCATTCGACCGAATCGAGGGAGATTGGCTGATAAGAGGAGCAGTGAGTCGGGTCCTTCCCAGGCTTTAGAATCACCACTATCACCGCTTGGAGCATAGAAGGGGCAAGTTTTCTGTCTCAAGTAGTGCATTAAAGAGTGTTTGGAAGCAGGGAGCCAGCTGTTCTATATATGTTTTATAGAATTCAATTGGAAAGCCATCTGGACCCGGCATCTTGCCAGATTGGAGAGCGCCAATCACCTGTTGGATCTTCTCCAAGGAAATCGGAGCCTCCACCCGGTGATCGAGGAGCATTACTGATGGAGGGAGGGAACTATATGTAAACAATACAGTTCTCTTCCCTGTCAGCTCCTGCACACTGCTTACAGTTGAAAGTACTAACACAGCACACAGTAAAACAGCACACAGTTAACCCTTTGATTGCCCCATATGTTAACCCCTTCTTGCCCAGTGCCATTAGTACAGTGTCAGTGCTTTTTATTAGCACTGTATTGGTGTCACTGGGGATGTCAGTGACACCAAGTAATTTCCCCCCCCCCAGTGTCAGAATGCCTGCCACAGTCTTGCTATAAGTCGCTGATTGCCGCCATTACTAAATAAATAAATCTCAATATATATACCGCCATTTGTAAACGCTATAACTTTCATGCAAACCAATGAATTTACACATATTGGGATTTTTTTTTTAGCAAAGACGCGGAGCAGAATACATTTTGGCCTAAATTTATGACAAAATTAGATTTTTTATTTTTTTTTACTGGACATGTTTTAACAGCAAAAAGTAAAAAAAAAGTTTTTTTTCTCCAAATTGTTGGTCCTTTTTTTTTCATAGCGCAAAAAATATAAACCGCACATGCAGTCAAATACCACCAAAAGAAAGCTCTATTCATGGGGAAAAAAGGACATAAATTTCATTTGGGTGCAGCATTACATGACTGTGCAATTGTCAGTAAAAAGAATGCAGCGTCATAACACAAAAATGGCCTGGTCAGGAAGGGGGGTAAATCCTCTGGAGTGCAAGTGGATATTATACAGGTTACGTTATTACACATGGGGTACCATTTTTTTTGTGCCGTCTTCATCAATGCCCTGGGACAAGGCTGAGGCTGCCTTGGGGGAAAACTCAACCTTAAGGTGGGCCTCTACGCTTAGAGATGAACGTACATTGTACTACAATTCTTGGTTCTCTGTGACAATGTACACTTTCCCTGTAGTCTGCATTTAGGAGGGCTATGCTGAGCCTTGTCCACATCCACCTGTCCAGCGGTTTCCATTCCCCAGTAGCGGAGTAAGCCCCACCGTGCACCTTGCACGGGATCCACATGTGCACTCCACTTAACTTTTGGATCAGCGTACCTCTGTACAGGATGGGAACCCCAGCGGCTTGAATCTGCTCCTGCTGGTCTGGGAGACAGACCGCTGGCAGAAACCGTGCCGACAACATCTCCCTTGCTGCTAGAGGCCACTCCACCTATAACAGGTACACGTATCAACAGGCTTCTGTAAAACTTCCATCACCCCAGGTAACTACTTGTGTCTTCACTTTACTCCACACCGATGTCTTCATACCCCAATGTGTTAAGACCCACTTGATGAACCACATGTGCCAGTTACTTGCAATACACCCCTTTCAGTAACTTCAGACCAGGACAACTTTCAATACTTTACATTTCAAAGTCCAACATACAAGTACAGGGTCTTTCCTAAGTCCCTGCTCCTAACTATAGGCTTGTGCTGTCTTGACACACCTGCAAAGGTGAAGTCCAGCAATTAGAAGTCCTTCAGAGGCATTCCCCAGTGCTGATGTCTTTGGGACGAACCCCGACGTTCAGGTGACTTGACATCCCCATGATGATAAGTGACATCCTTCTGTTCCTCATGGGTGTCATTCGCCATCTCTCACTCTTACTTGCACCGGTGTCTCTCTCTTCTTTCCCCCTTTTTATCTTTCTCATACTGGACCACTGTGCCTCTTATATATCACAGGACCAGTGGGCCAGACCTAGAGAAGAACCCACTAAAAACCCAAGAAATGGGAAAGGCATTAACTCCTACCCTCTCAGCCAGGACAGCGCCTGACTATTTTGATCTGCTTGCAAATCGGCTGAATTTCGATCCATGTATGGCCAGCATTAGGCAGGCTGCTTTTGCATGCATACCAACCTAAATAATGCCAATATGAAATGCTGAACCTCCATGATTAAAAGAACTGATATCCAGTGAATGAAAAGGATAGGGCCGGGACAGTAGGGGAGTAGTGAAGAAGACAGATAGGGTGTATACTAGAATTGGTTTATGTTTTGTTATAACTTTAGCTGGCCATTTTTGATCCAATTTTGCCCACTTTCAATTAATAAAAGTGATCAGATAGATCAAGGCACCCTACTGTCAGCCTTGAATCATTTACGTTTCATTAAAAGCTGTAAGTTGTAGGCAGCCTTGATCCATTAGGACATTTTTTGTGATCTAAAGCTGGTTATTGGGTTAGCCCTAACTCCAAATTTTCAGTATGTTTATGGAGGAATCCAAGTCCTGCTGCTTGCCATGCACCTTCCGAATTGTATTTTTTATATATGCCATTCTTAAATTTATTTACCACAGGTACTTTATATAACGCTATCAATTTACGCAGGGCTTTACACATACAGTATTTATTATACATACTTGAAAATAGATTTCACACAACTGTCATTTTTTGTTCTTCCACCAGCCATTGGGAGGAGTGACATTTACACCCCTGCTGAGGGAATATATGTCCCTAAAGGCATTGCCTCTGCTTTAGTAGTAGGGGAAGACAATGTAGTGGCGGCACCAATCAACTTTATTGTGGGTGAATTGCGTAGTACTGCATGCTGCAGTAATGCCCACTCGTTACACCCACAGTGTGATTATGCTGTAGTGTGGAGGAGCTGGGGGTGTATCTCTGATGGCCAGGCTGGCCAGAAAGTTCTAGGTGATGTTGGGTGCAAAACTTAAGTGGCACTTGAACTATGGAAAAGTTTGAAGTTATGCAGTAGGGAGGGGGGATTGATGTTAATAGAAGATATTTTGTTATTATACAACCAGAATAGGTTGCACTATGAAGGACCATCTAAAAAAGGTGAGATTGGAGTTGAGATTACACCCAAGTGTATATTCCATATTAGACCACAGAACCACTGGGGTACCTTTTCCGCCATATAGCTACATGTGTAGCATCTATGGTCAGCTGCCTGCAGAAATTCAAAGGTGAGACAGAATATGTTTTCTTGTTCAAACATTTTATTGAATATAAGAAACAAAAAGAAACAAACTGAGGACAATTCATGTGCACATATGAATACAGAAGAAAATAGGTAAAAATGTCCTGCAGAAACGGGGGAATAACATAAAAAAGCATGTTGCATGGAACCATAAAAAAAACATGAAGGGATACAATAGTATAAAGGAAGGTAGGAACTGAATATACTTCAGAGAGGGAGCTGTGCTCCCAGAAACCATGTGAGGGTTCCATATGATACAAGGGGGGTGAGACAGAGGGGAGCAGAAAAGAGGGGGGAAAAGTAGGAAGGATGGGAAAAGAAGTAGGGGAGGGCGTAAGAAAGGGCATGTGACTTCCAGAAGAGAATAAAGAATCTCGAGGCCATATCAGTGTATAGCTTGACATATAGGGTAGCTACAATATGTGATTAGAAAATGTCAAGGAAGGAGCAATGAGCCGTCAAAGTTCAGTGGGAGCAACCGTTCCACCCATGGGGTCCATATCGACAGAAATCTAGGAACAGTGTCTAGGATGGTGGCTTCTACTTTGGCGTGAATCATAGCCTGCATAACTTTGTTCCTAACTTCTAAAATACACAGGGATGGAGACTTCGGCCATAATCTGCTTAGCTGCAGTGGTAATTTGCCAGAGGAGTTTAAATTGAGACTTGGAGACGCTGGAAGGGTGTAAATTTAGGATGGCTATATAGCTACAAAGAGCAGGGATAACATACGGAAGACTTCGGCCCAAAAAAGGTTTAGGCTACTGGGCAGGTCCACCAGACATGAAAATAAGTTCCTTCCATCGCATAACTCGGAAAACATTCAGAAGGATAGTTGGGGGTGTATTTAGCAATCCACTCCGGGGCCAAATACCATCGGGTCAAGACTTTATAGTTAGTCTATAGGGCTACTACATCTGAAGAGGACTTAGTAGCAGACCAAATACGGTCCCATTCTGCAGGGTCCAAATGATGGCCCAGATCCATCTCCCATCTAGTGACATAGGAAGGGCGAAGTGGGGTCTCAGGGGTAGAGAGGAGGGTGTAGATATCAGAGATAAGGCCCCATCTATGGGGATCCTTATCACAAGATCATTCAAAGGAAGACATCGAACGAGCTGCGCGGGATTGGACGGCGTGCAGTGCATAAAAGTGCTGTAGTTGGAGGTATCTAAAAATTTATGACGCCGGTAGAGAATGTGACTCGTGGAGGGATGGGAAGGATTTGAAGCCTCTGTTATTCAAAAAATGGTGGGTATGGTGGGTATGGAGTAGGTTAGCTGAGGACCAGTGTCTGAAGAATTGTGGGGAGGACCAGGCCGGGGGGGGAAGATATGAAAGCAGGGGATTATGCTGCGACTGAAGGGAGTAGTGGGATTTTAGCTTGTCCCAGAGTGAGATATAATGAAACGTTATAGGATTACGAAGTGGACGGTGATTGGACGGCCGTAGCCATAAGAGGTTAGCAGTTGAGAGGGGGTCACAATCGATCAATTCAAGGAGAACCTATTGGGGGATTTCGTGGGTCGCATGATACTTAGGCAATTGTGCAAGATGCGCTGCTTGGTAATACTTTGTAAAGTCTGGGAGGCCTAGGCCACCCCAGAACTTAGATTTATGGAACTTAGATAGTGGAACAGAGTATACGAGGACGAATGGGGCCCCAGACGTATGTGTATACACGTCGTTGCAGTATACGGAGATAGTGTGCAGGTACATGGATGGGTAGTACTCTAAACAGGTAAAGTATTTTAGGGAGAATGGACATTTTCACGACAGCGATCCTGCCCATCCATGCCAATGGTAGGGAAGACCATTTAGTTACTAGTTTTGGTAGGTGGGACAACAAAGGTAAGTAGTTGGCTGCTTAAAGGTCAGAGAGGTTAGAAGTTAGTTTGATACCTAGAAAAGTGATAGAGAATGGAGACCAGGAAAACGGTAGAACCTGTTGCAAATGAGCCAAATCCTGGGGAGGAAGGGAGATGTTAGGAGTTATAGATATCTGGGGATCAACTTGGAGGCCAGAAAAAAAGCCATGGTCCTTTTGGAACTAGAGAAGAATTGGAGCGGAGGCCAGTGCAGAGGTGGGAAAGAGGAGCACGTCGTCTGCGAAGAGACAAAGTTTATGTTGGGAGCCTCCTACCTCAAGTCCTCGAATATCTGAGTTGGCTCTTAACAGGAGAGCCAGAGGCTCAATGGCCAGGGCGAAGAGTAGGGGAGAAAGCGGGCAACCTTGACGGGTACCATGCAGGATTGGAAACGATAACGACTTGTGTCCTAGTTATCTGACTCTGGGCATTGATGCACAGTATAAGAAGAAGATCCATGTCAAAAAATGGGGTCCAAAGCCCCAGCGACGTAGAATATAGGCCATGAGACCGTGTCAAAAGGCTTTCTGATATCTAGAGACAAGAAGCATGTGGGGACGTTGCGGGAGTGGGCTAAATGAGAGAGGAGGACCGCACGTCTAACGTTATCACCAGCCTAGCGAGTGGGTATAAAGCCTACGGGTTAAGGTGCGTGGAGAGGATTTTATCGAGAACTTTAATATCTATGTTAAAGAGGGAGATTGGCCTATAGTTAGACCAGATAGAGTCATCTGCATTGTGTTTCGGAATCATAGAGATATTAGCTGTCACTGTATCGGGGTTAAAAGACTGACAGGTTAGTATAGCGTTAAGGGCATTTGTTAAAACTGGGGAGAGTAGGTGGGCAAATATTTTGTAATAAGCTGCGGAGAAGCCATCAGGGCCTGGGCGTTTACGTAACTTCAGGGCCTTGATAGCATTCAGGGTTTCTGTTGGGGTGACAGGTTGTTCAAGAGCTTCCAGTTGGTGATCTGACAATTGAGGAAAAGTAAGGTGGGCTAAGAGGGCTTCAGCGCAGGGCCGAGCGAAGGAATCTGTTGGGGAATACAGCTGTGACAGGTGTTTACAGAAAACTTGTAAGATTCGTTTTGGGTTACTAGTGAAATTGCCTTGGGATACGCGCAATCGGATCGGTTTAGTAATTTGATCTAGTCTGTGAAGCAAGAGGGCTAGGAATGTGTCAGGCTTATTTGCTTTGCTATAGCATTTACTGTATATCGAGACCTACGGAGAGAAAAATATGTTTTCTTACCTCCCTTCCTTCGCTATTTTGACTGACCTAACTAAATTGTGTGTAAAATTGGAGCAGAAGGACTTGTGGCTGCATAAAGATGATAATGGGACCAGCCATAGAGCATAAAAGCAGTTCATATCAACAGCTTGGTACTTGTGCCGACAGACTGACATTGTGCTCAGTGGCAAGGTAAGGGGTCGTGGGGGTTGTAATGTCTTTTGTACTTTGTCCTCATAAAAGTACAGTTACACTTTTAAAGATGAACTCAAGGTATGATCTCTATTACATAGGTATGTTGGTCCAGCTTGGCACAATGTAACTATGCATATCTCATACCTATGTGTGTGGCGGGGAAGATGGCAACCACTGTAGTGGTTGGTGCTACTACAGCAATAGCTGTGATCTTCCGGGCACTATGCCAAGAGGCTTCACTTTTGCACACTGACCACAGGGAGTCGCACACTCGGCACTGCCACCATTCACAGAATGCCTTGTATTTTTTAAATGATTACAAGGTGATCTCTGATTGGATGAGGTGAAGATCATGATGTTAGCACTCTTCCTCTCTACCTTATCCATTTAGCCCAGTCCTTGTTGCCTAAAGAAGTAGCTGGTATAGAGTTCCTAAACATCACTTTACTTTAGTGATGAATAAAAAAATGAAAAAGAAGCAGACGATGTGCTGGTGATACGTGTCACTGTCTGTGATTTGGTCATGGTGTTTAGGAAAAAAAAAAAAAGGTTGAACACTGTTTGGAGTGCACTGTATTTCCATATTCAGTCTGAAAAGCCTGGGAAATCGAGTTCATTAGTCATCAATATTATCTTCATTCAGTGGGGACACCTCATGTAGATTTTATTGTGATTTTTTTTGTCTCTTTTACAGATTACCAGCTACGCACAAACTGAAGAATAGTTTTTGAGGAAGAATTTAAAGAGCTGTTAACATCAAATGACATTTCTACCTAAACTAAAAATGTATATTTGTGATAAAGAAAAAAATGACAATAATGCTTTCTGACATTGTTAAGGAAAGTACTTTTATAAATATTTTATTTCTATTGCTGACTTTTTGGCTGTAAGCCTGCAGCCGTACTCTTCCTAACCCTGTTTGATGATGCAGTGCTTATCTGATATTTCACATGATCTTGCATTTCCTGTGCTGTGATGAAATGATTCCTTTGTGTCATAGCATGCCATTGTACAAAGGCAGGTGTCCGTCCACTTACCCCTCAGACCATAGATGACTACTTCCCTCTGCAGGTCATGTCCATGCAGTGTACTCTTTATAAAAGGACAAATTCCACTGAAAAGGGAAATTACAGAGTAACTCTTCTTTATTTGAGGAAAAAACATTTCCTTCTGGGTGATCTATGTACATTGCAGGGATTTTACACACTTTATTACAATGGGACTGTCGAACAATAATTGCATGTGTTAGGATGCACTCGCTGTTCAGCTGATAGTTTTCCACCTGGCTCAGTAAATTTTCAAATTGACTTTTATGGGTTATTGCAGGGCCCCTATCGATGGTTTGGATATTGGTAGGAAATGGACAAAATTCAAGCTGTCTATAGGGTTCTTAACCAGGGGCGGACTGACAACTCATGGGGCCCCCGGGCAATAGGGGATCATGGGGTCCCTGTGTCCTTGCCCAAACTCAAAAAAGCCTATGAAAAAGGTACCAGGGGCATCTCATGGGGCCCCCTACTGACCATGGGCCCTCGGGCAGTGCCCGAGTTACCAAATGGTCAGTCCGCCCCTGTTCTTAACTATTCTGAGCCAATTTACATTGACTTGCGCTAAAATGGATGGAAAATGGATGTACATGTCCATTAATTTTAGTCGCACTCTGACATCCATTTTTACATCCATTGACATGCATTTTAGCTCGCGTTAAAGGGTACTGCATTTTCACAGGATATCCTCTGCATTGCATTGACATCAGCTTACATCCATTGTGCTGTGCTAAAATGCATACATGTTATGTTTTAGCACAATGTAGGTCAACACACCATTATGGTGTGAATAGGACACATTGGAAATGGTTGTTTTTCAGATGTCCTTCCATTGATCTGCGTTTTACAGCTGTGCTAAAGCGCAGATCAACAAATGTATAGAAAACGGATGTAGATTTCCATCCATTTTAGTCGCACGCTGACATCCATTGACATACATTTTGTCGTCCATTGACATATGTTTTTGCATGGGATAAAGTGCATAGCATTTTCACAGGATATCCTGTGCATTGTGTTGACATCTGCTTACGTCACACTAAAATGCATACATGTTGCATTTTAGTGCAATGCAGGGTTATTGTGTGAATAGGACACAGAAATTATTGTTTTTCAGATGTCCTTCTGTTGATCTGCATTTTTTCAGCTGCGCTAAAATGCAGATCAAGGCACTGGTGTGAATTGGTCCTTTTAATGTGTGTTTGCTCCTTAGTAAAAAAACAAATGTGCTCCAGGTTATCATATGGATTATAAGACGTTGCATCATCATCATCATCATCATCAACATCATCATTATCATTGTGTGTGTGTTTTTTTATTTGGCTGTTCCCTTAATATTTTAAACTTGCTCTTTTTTATATTATAAATTGCAAGGGTCATTTTAAAATAATATTCCAAATACCTCACCATGTCTTCTTTTTATGACATATTTTGCAGATCAAGCACTTTCCTGATACTGCTACACCTATTTAATTATATACTGTAGTAAGTTACAAATATCTCACTTGTGAAAGCTGAGATATTGTTTTTTTTTTCCATCAAGTTTTTGGTCTGAGGGGCAGTAAAGGTTTTGGTTTTCCATTTTGCAGTATCCATGTTCTTCTACAAGTGTGTATGTTGTGTTTTGGGTCTCTCCTTTTTGTGTACTTTTATCTGTGCACCATTTATTACATGACTTTGGTGGAGGTCTTACCGTGACTGTTTTATGGTGAGCCTCCAGAATCAGGAAGCTCTGAAAAGACAGGTCTTTTTAAAAGGCTACTTTCATTTCATATGCTTATTTTTATGGCATTTGCAAATATGTACTGTTTGCAGGAGATTATTATATCAGGCTGTCACTAACAATCTCCCCCTCTGAAAAATATACCGACCCTGGCTGTCATGCTGGTCCAATCACTTTAGTACATTCTGAGCCACTGACTCGGGAGTTCATGCTGACTTTTCTGATCTGCATGCTTTTTCAGATTAGCGTGTTTTGTAAGTATTAAGGACAGTCAGGAAGCTAGCATCTTCAGAAGAATGGCACACATTTCAGCCTTGGTATTTCTCTCAATGCAGGCTCTCCCTCACGCTGAACCCCAGGGAAAGGGAAAATTCTCTCTTGCAGTGCTGCTGCCCCCACACTGCAATGGGTTAAATGCTCATTTAGGTCAAGGGGGTGGCAAAATGCACTTACCTGATCCTTATCTCCTGCAGTTTCTCTACAGACTGTAAGACTGGACCCCTAAGCATATTCTCCCCTGCCTTCTGGCAGTCACAGCTCATCTGATGTCATCAAGACCAAAGCAGAGCCCATAACCTTGCACTGCATGTGGGGAGGCCACGGACCTGTCCACTGCCAGAGGATAGGGAATTAGAGGAGAGGGATCAGATGACTTAAAGTGCTTCTTGTGTTCCCTAATAACTAAACAAACATTTGACCCTTGCAGTACAAGTCCAACCCCACCGCAACAGAACAACTTTTATTTTTTGGAGTTGGAATTTAAATTGATTGTAAAGTCTTTTTTTATAACAAATATGTCATACCTGCTCTGTGCAATGAGTTTTCACAGAGCAGAGCAGACCCGAACCTCACCTTCTAGGGTCCCCTCCTGTGCTCTCTTCCTCTTCTTGGTGGTACCCCATAAGAAACTGCTTCCTATGGGGTACCACCTGTGGGATTGCACCCAACTGCGCTGCCTGCAACCATAGACACAGACAGTGTGGCTTGGCCCCGCCTCCCTGCTGCATTGTCACAGATTTGACTGACTGCAGCGGGAGCTAATGGATCCTGCTGTTTCAGCATAGCCCATGAGAGCAAGGTGAGCCGTTACAGTCGGGAACAGTGCTGGATTGGGTGAGGGGATGATACTGTTACCTAAACATTTTTTTACTGTAATGAAAGCTTTTTAAAGCTTGCCAGGTGCATTGCAGATATTGCCAGAAGCTGATGTTCTTCAGACTAGTATTTACATGCTAAGCTTTAGCACATGTTGTATTAAATGGAACCTTAGCAAATCCCCACAAACCACAAAAAAGGGTTTTATTTTTTGCACTGCACCAGAAGACAGCTCATGTATTTTTGTATTGCCTATACTGTGGTGAACTAACTTCTCGGTTTCCATATAACTGTAGATCTAGAATATTTACTCGTCTCTGTCAGGATAGAGAAAAATACTACCAGAAGTTGCCATGAAATATAAGTCATCTTATAGTCCCCTCTCTAATAGCCTGTCTCCTACTTTTTCTCCATTCCAGTGCTTCAACCTCCATCAGTGTCTTCAGCGGGCCTGGATCTAGGGAGGTGCTGGGGTGGACTATGCCCCCCTAGACTGTAGTTGTGCCCCCCAGATCACTGAGAGTGCATCCACAAATCCATGAGACCTGATGAGGACAGTAGATGTAAGGGGGCAATTGATGTAAGGGGACACTGATGGGGACAGTTGATGTAAGGGGGAACGCTGATGGACACAGGTGATGTAAAGGGGGTACTCTGAGGGGGAAAATTGATGTAAGGGGGCACTCTGATGAATCAATTGATGTAAGGGGGCACTCTGATGAATCAATTGATGTAAGGGGGCACTCTGATGTGGACATTTTATGTTAGGGGCACTCTAGTGAGTACACCTGATGTAAGGAGGGATTCGTATAAGAGCTTTGATGTAAGAAGAAACTCTGAGAAGAAACCTCTGATATAAGGAAGGACTCTGTTAGGGACACCTGATATAAGGGGCACAGGTTCTGTTTAATCACCCTAAACTAATGACAGCGTTCCCAGTTCACTCCTGCACTACATGCCAGATGATACTTCCGGGTTATGACTCCATGGTATAGAAGTATGCTGAGTGAACAGGGAATATTGGTTCCTTGCAACCCTGTCACACTACTAACATTATGCCCCCTGCACCCCCAGATCAGATAAGATAGATCCAGCCCTGGTCTTCAGCGTTTGACACTTCAACAGTATCAGATGCCTTTGTCCCCCGTCTTGTGTTGTGGTTCTTTCCTCTGTCCCCTAAATCACTACAAGGCAAAGCAGTGACATAGGGGTCAGAGGATGGAACCACAACACACAGCGGGGAACCCGGCATCTGACGCTGAAATTATTGAATGCCGAAGAATCTCATGAAGGCTGCAGCGCTGGAAAAGAGGAAAGGTAGGAGACATATAATACTATAATAATATAATGCTTTATCTGTTGCAAGGTGTCTACCATTTGGATTTTCTTTTACTCTTGATGGGACCATTTAAACCTCCAATTTATTGTTTTGATTAGTGGCCTTTTAAAACATGGCGGCTGCCACCAAAGATTAAAGTAGAAGTCTAGTCAAATACTATAACTATACTTAGACCTGCTCCCATTCCAATTCTAAGACCATTCTAACTATGCTGTAGAGGAAAGATGTCTATACTTACCTATTCTGAGGGTGTTCCTGTCCAGTCACATGATCGGCTCCCATCAACGGCTTCAGTGTAGAGGAGGGAGAGCTGACAATGGATGCCCCCTAGTAAGCCTATGGGTGATGTCATCACCCAGACTCTGCAGCCATTGTCGGTGATCCCTTCACTAAAGCTGACACGGGAGAGGTCATGGAGCAGTCCCGGAATAGGGAAGTATAGACATCTTTCCTCTACAGAAGGGATTCTCAACCAGGATTCTAAGGAACCTTAGTGTTCCTCCTTGAGCAATGCACAATTTCTGGCTCTCAGATAAGTTCCCACTGACACCATTGATCTATCTGTATCATGAGTTGTAGATCTAGTAATTTACAGTAGCAAGAAAAAGTATGTGAACCCCTTGGGATTACGTGGAGTTTTGCATGAATTGGGCATAAAATGTGCTCTGAACATCATCTAAGTCACAACAATAGAAGAACACAGTCTGCTGAACATAATACTACACAAACATTAGATGTTGCCATGGTTTAATTGCACATAACATGTAAACATTCACAGTGTAGGGAGGAAAAAGTATGTGAGGCCCTAGCTTAATGACTTCTCCCAGAGCTAATTGGAGCCAGGAGTGAGCCAATCTTGACTCCAATCAGTGTGATGATATTGGATGTGTTGCTGACAGCTCTCCTGCCCTTAAAAAACACACACCTGTTTTGGGTTTACTGGTTTCAAGAAGCACTGTCTGATGTGAACCATGCCTCGCAGAAAAGAGCTCTCAGAAGACCTACGATCAAGAATTGTTGACTTGCATGAAGCTGGAAAGGGTTACAAAAGTATCTCCTTGAGCCTTGATGTTCATGTGTCCACGGTAAGACAGACAGTCTACAAATGGAGAAAGTTTAGCACTGTTGCTACTCTCCCTAGGCGTGGTCATCCTGTAAAAATGACTGCAAGAGCACAGCGCAGAATGCTGCATGAGGTAAAGAAGAATCCCAGAGTGTCAGCTAAAGACCTACAGAAATCTCTGGCACATGCTAACATTTTTGTTGACACATCTACAATAAGGAAAACATTAAACAAGAATGGAGTACATGGGAGGACACCACGGAGGAAGCCATTGCTGTCCAAAAAGAATATTGCAGCACGTTCGAAGTTTGCAAAAGAGCACCTGGATGTTCCACAGCACTACTGGCAAAATATACTGTGGACAGATGAAACCAAGATTGAGTTGTTTGGGAAGAACACACAACACTATGTGTGGAGAAAAAAAGGCCCAGCACACCAACATCAAAACCTCATCCCCACTGTAAAACATGGCGGAGGGAGCATCATGGTTTTGGGCTGCTTTGCTGCCTCAGGGCCTGGACGGATTGTTGTCATTGATGGGAAAATGAATTCCAGAGTTTATCAAGACATTTTGCAGGAAAACGTACGACCATCTGTCCTGCCAACTGAAGCTCCGCAGAGGATGGGTGATGCAACAGGACAATGACCCAAAGCATACAAGTAATTCAACAAAACAATGGCTGCAACAGCACAGAATACGCCTTCTGGAGTGGCCCAGTCAGAGTCCTGACCTCAACCCGATTGAAATGCTGTGGCATGACCTTAAGAGAGCGATTCACACCAGACATCCCAAGAATATTGCTATACTGAAACAGTTTTGTGAAGAGGAGTGGTCCAAAATTACTCCAGATTGTTATGCAGGTCTGATCTGCAACTACAGGAAACGTTTGGTTGAGGTTATTACTGCCAAAGGAGGGTCAACCAATTATTAAGTCCAAAGGTTCACATACTTTTTCTTCCCTGCACTGTGAATGTTTACATGTTATGTGCAATTAAACCATGGCAACATCTAATGTTTGTGTAGTATTATGTTCAGCAGACTGTGTTCTTCTATTGTTGTGACTTAGATGATGTTCAGAGCACATTTTATGCCCAATTCATGCAAAACTCCACGTAATCCCAAGGGGTTCACATACTTTTTCTTGCTACTGTATAGCAGGGGTTTCCTGAGACTAGAATGTTATTTCAAGGGGTTCTCTATGCTGAAAGGTTGAGCAAGGCTGTTCTATAGGGTAGTTAAAATAAGCTTAGAAGGGGGATGGTAGCGGGTTTAAGTATAGTTAGTATTTAACTGGACTCCTACTTTAAATACATCTGGAAATGTGAGAAAAAATTGTTCCAAAGAATGTAAACTCTATGTAATAAATTATATTTGTCTTAGCAACGTGTTGTGTTCTTAATCTTCTGTGTTTTGTATGCGTATATACTGTATCTCCACAAGGGAGGCCATGACACAACACAAGAGGCAAGGGAACATTTTTTCATGACTGTCCTAATGCTTTTTAAGTCATCATTAGGGATAAGCATGCAGCACAAAAATGGTATTAAAGACTCTGAATGAGCATGGCAGCTGGATAGATATCTTTTCAAAAGGTCAGTTAATGAAGGGCAATGAGGATTCTCAGTACAGGTTCTTCTTTAATGTGAGAGTTCAAGTTTCAGTTCCATGTTTGGGCAGGTGAGAAAATGCCTGAATACATATCTAGAGTTTCGCCAAAGAGTAATTTTTTCTAAATACACTTTTGGACAGATTTTTAGTCTTTAAAGCTGGCCATAGACTGAATGTTGGCAGGTTCAGCAGAAATTTGAACCATGTATGGGCAGGCTGAGTGTCCCTAAGTTGATCGATTGATCAATGTGGGTACAACCTGCCTGTCTGATTTTACATGAGATTATTGCTAGCAGCTGTTATAGCTGCAAGCATAATCACTGTGTTCTCCCGGCGGGGACGGCTCCATAGTTGCAGGAAAGATATTCCCTCCATCTATGGCCCAAGGTTCCTCTTGTATCTATAAGCATTGTGTAGTAAGTATAAAGGTGAAGAAAACTGAAAATTGAATGTCAGATACTTACTGTAATTTTCCTTTCCTGACGGGCTCCATGTCAGCACAGCTGGGTAAGGCCCCCCCCCCCCCCATGCTTCCAGGACCTAACTCATAAATTTGAATCCACCTGCAGCCTCAGTGTTCTGTAACTAGTCCTACCAAGCTGGGTGGGAATTGTGCTGACATGTAGTCCGTCGGGAAAGGAAAATTACGATAAGTATCTATCATTCAATTTTCTGTTTTCCTGACAGCTCCATGTCAGCACAGCTGGGAACTAACTAGCCACACAGGGGATGAATAATGCCACACACTCCTCAATTCTGGCTAAAAAGCAGAAGCCAGAATACCTCTGCCAAACTCAACTGTCATTAAGACTGCTTCTATACAGTAATGAGCTGTGAACGTATATATTGACCTCCATGTAGCTGCCTTGCAGATAGGGTCTGGGCACACTCAGCCTGCTGCCGCTCACAAAGTTGAGAAGATGATCAGAGACTGTGGACATAGTACAGATGACTAGAGACTGTGGACATAGTACAGGAGATGACCAGAGACTGTGGACATTGTGCAAGAGATGACCAGAGACTGCAGACATAGTACAGGAGATAACCAGAGACTGCAGACCTTTGGGGAGTGGGTACCCGAATTTGACAGGTACCCGCTCCCACTTCCACAGGGTTGTCCTCCCCCCTCCATCCCTCTAGTCTTCAGGGACACGTGACAGGTCTCAGAAGACTACAAGGGGCTATACACAAAGTGCAGCGATTCTCGTGCATGCGCAGTGGGCACCCGGCAGTGAAGCCGCAAGCTGTCACAGCCGGGTGCCCACACTGAAGATGCCAGCGCCGGGGGAAAAAAGGCGGCCAGGGAAAAAAGGCGGGCGGTGAAAGCAGGACACCGCTGGACTGAAGAACAAGTAGGACCAAGGAGTGGGTTCTTCTGCACAGTAGAGCCGAGTGGTACAGTATATCCTCCTAATAAAAAAGGAAGAGCTAAGGATACTTTCAAAGGGAGGAGCCTCTTGGATAGAACGTATAAATTTGGTAAAGATGGTGATAATGCCAAAAATTCTGTTCCACATGCTCCCGGTTCACCTTCCATGGTCTTTTTTCGGGATAATAAAGAAGATGAATACTAAGTTTATATGGGCAAATAAGAAACCAAAAATCAATTACGAGGTCCTGAGTAGAGTAAAAGGGAATGGGGGTTTGGGCTTACCCAATGTAAGGAATTACAATTTAGCAGTGATTTTCTCATGAATAGTAGATTGGACATTTAAATCACAAAGGAAAGGATGGGTAAAGATGGAAGGGATTTTAAGTAAAGCACAGTTAGAGAAGATTGTATGGATACCACATACGTTTCACACATTGGATGTTAACATTAGTTCACTAAAAGGAAAGTTTTGATTATATGGGATAGAATGTATAGTCAAAAAGGATGGAGATATAATTCAATATTGACTCCCTTGGTGGGAATGGAGTATTTCCCCCCCGGGGAAGGATAATATTTTTGGGAAATGGATAAAGGAGAAGAACACATGTTTGAAGGATATATAGAATGAAGGGAAATTGCACACTTTTCAAAATTTAAAGAAGAAAAAAGATTTATTTATCACATTTCATGAGTGGCGGTATTATCAATTAAACCATTTTGTTTCAAGTCTCCCACAACCACTGAGGACGTCAGAGGACATGTATCCATTTGATAAAATGAAAAAATAACCCCAAAACGTGTCACTTCTAGGATTTATAAGATTTTAATGGCTATGGAAGGAACTGATTCTCTGGGGTTTTTGGAAAAATGGGAAAAGGAGCTTGGAACAGAATTGAATGCACAGCAGTGGAATAAAGTTTTCAAATTAACACGAGGTGACAAATATGAGCACAGTGGAGATGAATTATAAATGTTTAACTAGATGGTATTTTACACCAAACATAGCTTACAGACAAAAAGTAGATACTTCACCTCTGTGCTGGAGAAGATGTGGAGAAAGGGTTTGATTCCCAAGTTCTGGCAGGTTCCTGAAGCACCAAGAATTAACGAATGGATAAATGGAGTTGAGAATATTTATAAGATGGAGGAGCTATGTCACATGGAGGAGGATAAAATGGAAAAATTTAGGAAAACGTGGTGTAGATGGTTGAAATTTAAAACCTGTGAAAGATATATGGAAGTGGTCGGAATTGAGGGGGAAGTTTAGAAGTCAGGAGAGAGCCTTAATTGAGAATCTGAGAGAGAGCACTATCAGAAATAGATAAATACGAGAGAAGATTTAGTTCAGGAAAGAGGATGGGGAAAATGGGTTAAGGGGAGGGTGGGTGGGAGCGAGGGTAACATTGGGGTAAATGGAATATGTATACGTGAAATACTTTTGGAAATGTGTTGTTCTTTTTGTACTGGAAAATCAAATAAAAGACATGCCTCAAAACTAATTTCATTTAACATTCCAACCTTCTGGGTTTAAGAAACACTAACAAAAAAAGAAAGAAAACTGTAGTCAGTTGCAACTGTTTTTGCAGATCAAGCAGAGTAAAAAATATAGAATCACTCAATTCTGTGGAAAATATTATGAAATCTAGTACTTTGAAACAAAAATAGTAAAAAAACTCCTGCGCCAACTACATAAAATGCCTAAATGTGTCAGTGAATGTAAGCTGCTGCTGACATCTACATGTGTTCCCACATATTATGTGCAAAAATATATAAAACAAATGATATAGCTCTGCTTACTCAAACGTGAACCTATCACATCTGTGGAAAGAATATCTTACAAACAAATAATAGTAGGTATGGCTTCAATACATCAGTCCATATATCATATAAGTGTCCAACACTAATAATATTCAAAGTGCTCGTGCTTCTAAAAATCCACTTCGTGCAATCTTGTACCACCAAAAGTGTTCCCAAAACTCTCACTTCCAGATCTCTTTCAGATAATATATATGAATATATTTCCATTCTCCTCCACTTCTTATGAATACTCCATACACCTCTTATCCTCTTAGATAATTGCCTACTTATATCAGAAGCACCCCTTCTACCTTTGCAATAGTCATGCAGCTGTCCTCAGGTGCTGCCCTGTATATGGCCCGCTGCAGCACTGCTCTGGGATTCATAAGGAATGGAGGAGAACAACGGAAATATATTCATACATGTTATCTGAAAGAGAATTGGAGGTAAGAGTTCTGGGAGCACTTTGGTGGTACAAGATTGCACGAAGTGGATTTTAAGAAGCACAAACACTTGGAATATTATTGGTGTTGGATACTTATGTGATATATGGACTGATGTATTGAAGCCATACCTACTATTATATTTGTTTGTAAGATATTTGTTCTTTGCACAGATGTGATATATTCAGGTTCACATGTTTGAGTGAGCAGCGCTACATCATTTGTTTTATATATTTTTACCACTAGGACTTTGTTGCACCACCTCTGGCTTTTATAACAGCTTAAATTCTCTGAGGCATGGATTTAACTATCAACAAACAGTATTCTTCATCAATCTGGCTCCAACTTTCTCTTATTGCAGTTTCCAGATCAGCTTTGCATGTTGGAGCCTTGTCATGGACCATTTTCTTAAATGTCCACCATAGAATTTGAATTGGTTTGAAGTCCAAGCTATTTGCAGGTCATGCCATTGACATTATGGCCCTTATTTACTAAGAATAACGTCTAAGAGCAGATGCTAAACATTCAGCCGCACCCAATTAAATCAATCCTTTCAGTGGTGAACAGAAAAATGTCTTCGGGTAGACCAGGAGCGGACTGACAACTCATGGGGCCTCCGGGCAATAGGGGATCATGGGGCCCCTGTGTCCATGTCCAAACTCAAAAAAGCCTATGAAAAAGGTACCAGGGGCATCTCATGGGGCCCCCTACTGACCACAGGCCCTCGGGCAGTGCCCGACTTTCGAAATGGTCAGTCCGCCCCTGGGGTAGACTGAATTCTCTTTGTAAATCTCAGATCAGAGTAGACATGATTGTAGGAGCAATGCCGACTATGGTGCCTAGGTGGCGCACAAGCACAGGCTTTTTTCCATTTGCATTTATTTGTATGTTGGATTAGAAAATTTTCAGGTGTGCTTGTTTTAATGGCTTTTTATATTTCGTGTGTCTGTGTACTGCTATTAGTGTTGCCTCTATTAATTTTCTTGCCTTTTTTCTTCCTCCAAAAATGATCGCCCAATTAGTGCATTTTCTAATAAATGTTACAAAATCATACATACTATTTTTGAATGTCAAACATTTTCAAATTTATATCCAAAATAATTTGAATGTCTAGTTCTAATTTCCCAATCTAATTATATATCTTAATTCTCTTTAATCATGTTACTATTGTACATTCCAGCTCAAACTATGTCTGCTACAGTGGCTTAGTGGTCAACACTAATGGCTTGCAGTACTTGCGTCATGGGTTCTAATCCCAGTAATGGTACCACCTGTCTGCAGTTTTCATGCTTTCTCTGTTCGGGTGTGTTTCTGCCAACACTCCCAAGACACGCTGTTAGGGCCTAGAATATGTATGAAGTTGTAGCCTTAGATTGTAAACTTCTTGACATTACAGACTATTGTGAAGGCCCAAAATATGAAGGTTCTACTGTGATTGGCTGTCACAGTAGTCATGATCAGAAAATGCCAAGTTGCACGAAATGCTTGGGAGCTTTGGCTGAGGCCCTGAGAAATGTGCCAGGAGCAAACAAAAAAGTGCTCTTGGCACATGTGTACATTATACACACATATATGCAAAGTCTAAACATGAAGGCCCAGGTGCTGGGATACTTAATATCTGTGACCCATCAATACTCGAGAGCTAGTGGGCAGATAAACAGGAAGTAGTATGTGTATGCACATGTGAGCTATGTGACGTGATGCTAGCCCCCAAAAAGCTGCACATTTGCCTTGAACAAAAAATAGCATCTACCTATCACATCACCCACACATGCTAGGAACATTACTGCAATGACCACACTTAATTTGCAAATGAGCAGCAGCTCCTCTGTGGAGAATAGTGATCTGGCCATCTCTTCAACACAAATATCCAATACACTCCTCACTACCACTTCTAGGTGTCCGCGAACGTCCTTCCACAAGTGTGGAATATTTCCAGTCTGACGGTCACTCTGGCGCCTTGTGCGCCATAGCGGTTTTCCCGTGGAATGCGATTGCAGATATGGCATTGACGAATATATGTTTTTTTGCGTTACAGGGCCAAAGGAAAAACAAATTTAAGTCCCAAATTATTACTGTTCGGAGGATTGTTTAAAAATAATGGCTAGCTGCACATTGAACACTACCTATCCATTGGCTGCATTCATTGGGACATAACGTTCAGTCTTGTGATGCAATAGGGTGTTTTTGGTTTGGTATTTTGAAAATACTTGCATATGTGCACTCTAACAAGGAATATTTGTGCATACTATTATATAGTTAAAAAAAGGGTGTGGGTGTAAATACATTCAACTAGAACATGTAATAAACAAAAAACCAAATACATAGTCCAAACGTTTATTGATCCATAGTCAACATTTATTTTGACAGCAGCATCAAGTAGGTACATTCAATTTATTGGGGGGGGGGGGGGGGGGAAGCAGAATGGTCCTATTCATAAGAGCTTACAATCTAAAAGCTCACACCTTCTAATGAACCGTTTTGCCAGGATACAGCAGCAAAGAAATGGTTAATATAAATTGGGAAACATTTTCAGGGCCACAAACTTAGCACACGCCATGAGTTGGTTAGATGCAGGATTATCCATCCAGAAAACAGTCCCAAGAGCAAAATCTTAAAATAAAACAGCATACTAAAGTGCAAAAAATACAAACAACACCTCCCACCTCCCCAAATCCCCCACACATACATTTCTGATGTTTATCATAAAACTGCATTTCAGTCTAAAAAAGCAAGCAAATTAGAGCCAAGTTAGGATTTGTAAAAGCATAGCAATTGACATTTGTTAGTATTACAAATGAGGCAAATATCAGCAAATGCTCACAAACTATAAACACACGATCATTGTAGAATAATACACACCAAAACACACTTTGGAGGGACAAAATGCAAAACATTTACAGGCCACATCAAAACAACCTTAGTGGGGGTCTTGGGCAATTAGGCACAATATCTCTTCCTTCCCCACAAAACCACCACAGGCAAGGACTTGCTGAAAATAACCTGGCCTATTATCAGGCCAAGCCAACCTGACTACCGCAGCCCTTTATATAACATAGGTTGGATTTGGAGCACGCCAAGCAAGGCCCTAAGCCCAATGAAGGCCACACCCACCACTGTCATTCACTTTGTCTGAGAAAGTGATTGCACCTGATTAGCAGGCACAAATACTCTTTCCACCTGCGTTAGGCCTTGGCTGTGTGCATCAATTCTGGTATACGGGCCCCACAAGACAGAGTCCATTAGCATGCCCAGAAATAAAGAAACAGTAAAACAAATGTACCTGTGCTGTATACAACAGAGAATTGAACAGGGATGTGAAGGGGAACCCCATGGCAAAATATATTGGCACTATGGGCACAATACACTAAAGCTTATCGCATGAGTTAAGTCAGTCACATGACCACATCTCGCATGCGATACTGAAAATATCAATTCACTATTGCTAGTATGCGGTATTTACCGAAAATAGCAAACACACGTGGTAAATCCCACATAAAAATTCACCAAAGGAAATAAATATTTAAAGGCATGAGGTATTTATGTAGTGGTCCAGGCATGAGGTATGTACTGGTATCTGTCAGTACTGTCATGGGTTGTTAAGGAATGGGGGGCCGGGGAGTCCCCCAAAAACTATGAGCCATCAGCTGTCAGCGGGGTTCCCCACTGACAGCTGAATCTAAAAATAAACAAAGCTCAGCAAATAACACTAAAGAAATGGTGTGGGGTCCCCCCCTCCCATCCATACTAAGCCCTTTGGGTCTGGTTTGGATTTTGAGGGGAAGGCCCATGCCAACATTCTCCAAATAAATGGTGTGGAAGCCCCCCCAAAATTTATACCAGACCCTTATGCAAGCATGCAGCCCAGCAGGCCAGGAAAAGGGGGGGACGAACGAGCCCCCCCCCTTGAACCATACCAGGACAAATGCCCTCAACATGGGGGGGTGCTTTGGGGCACGTGGCTCCACCCCTTACATAAAGGGGGCTTCCAGATTCCGATAAGGAATCCTCCATAACCACAGCCCAGGGTTGTGGGGAAGAGGTCCTTCTCCCCATCAACATGGGAACAAGGTGCTTTGTGGAAGGTAGCCCCCCTGTAACAAAGCACCCCCCCATGTTGAGGGCATGTGGCCTGGTATGGTTCAGGAGGGGGGAGGCTCGCTGATCCCTACCCTTTTCTGACCTATCGGGCTGCATGCTCTGATAAGGGTCTGGTATGGATTTCGGGGGGGGACCCCCACACCATTTTTTTGGGAATTTTGGCGTGGGCCTTCCCCTCAAAATCCAAACCAGACCCGAAGGGCTTGGTATGGATGGGAGGTTGGACCCCACGCCGTTTTTTTTTTAAATTTTCAGCAATTCTCTCTTTGATATTCAGCTATCAGTGGGGAACTACACTGATGGCTGCAACATGAACGTATGCTTTTCACTAAAAGGCCGCAAACTTGCTAAAATAACTCATGCAGTATTTTAGTAGCATTTTTTAGGGAATGCAAAAGTTTTGTTTTTAAAAATGCTGTATGGGATCCTACTGCATACTTGGAGGAGCTTGAACATCGACAAGGCCACATTCTAATTCACATACTAAGGATAATTGAGACAGAAGCCAGCATGCCTGTGTGCGGCCAGCCATCCAGGGAAAACATGCAACTTCAATGCCATGGTTAGGATTAAAACCGACAACCCTAGTGCTCCAAAATCTCAATATAAACTTGTGCATTTATGGAAGATTTCATGACTATCATCTCCCTCGTACCTTTACCTGACATGCAACCCCATATCATCAATTGTAGAAATTTGCATGTTTTCTTCTGGCAGTCATCTTTATACATTTCATTGGAATTGTACCAAACAAATGTTCCAGTATCATCACCTTGCCCAATGCAGATCGGTGATTCATTACTGAATATCACTTTCATCCACAGTCCATGATTGCTTTTCTATAGCCCATTATAACCTAGTTTTTTTCAGGTTAGGTGTTAATGATGGTTTTCCTTTGGCTTTTCTGAATGTAAATCCCATTTCCTTTAGGAAACGCCTTACAGTTCGGTCACAGACATTGACTTGTTTCTGCCCATTCGTTCCTCATTTGTTTTGTTGTGCATTTTTTGTTCTCAAGGCATATTGCTTTAAGCTTTCTATCTTGACGCTTTGATGTCTTCCTTGGTCTACCAGTACGCTTCCATTTTACAAACTTCCCATTTGATTTGTACTTGGTCCAGATTTTAGACACAGCTGACTGGGAACAACCAACATCTTTTGCAACATTCTGTGATGATTTACCTTCTTGAGGAAGTTTTATAATCCTCTCCTTTGTTTCAACTGACATCTCTCATGTTGGAGCCATGATTCATGTCAATCAGCTTGGTACAACAGCGCACCAAGGTGTGTAAGCACTCTTTTTTTAACTGCAGACTAATTGCAGACAAAATCTGGCGCAGATGTTTGTTTTAGAACTGCAAAGTACATGATGATTCTAGAATATTTTCCTCAGAATTGAGTGATTCCATATTTCTTTCCTCTGCTTGATCTGCAAAAACAGTTGCAATTGACTACAGTTATTTTTTATTTTTAAGTGTTTCTTAAAGCCAGAAGGTTGGAATGTTAAACGAAAATAGTTTTGAGGCATGTCTGTGATTGGGTTTTTTTTCTACACAATTAAACAGTTGAATGAACATTTTCCAAGAGTGGTGATTCCATACTTTCTGCCAGGGGTTGTATTGTCAGTGTCCCACAAGGTGGATAAACTATCTCTGAAAGTGCTGATCTCCTAGGACAGGGGTGCTCAACCTGTGGCCCATGGGCCACCCTCTGATGTGACCTGCAACCTCAAACCACGGAAGTGCATGCCCATGATCTGGGATGGTGAGTTGACAAGCCTAGATTGCGATCAGCAGGTTGCTATCCCAGAACAAGGTAGGGAGCCCCGGCAATGTCCTCTAGTGTTGATATATATATATATATATATACACACAGACACACACTATATTGCCAAAGTATTGGGGCCAGCCCTCGAAGTCATTGGATTCAGGTGTTCCAATCACCTCCATCGCCACCGATTTTGAAAGTAGTTCATGCACTACCTTTTGCAATACTTTTTGCAAGTTCAGGTGCGACTTACATAGACATCTATTTTCCCCACACTGGTGTACGGTGTATAGTAGAGAAGTGTTTGAGGAAACTCTTCAACCTAACTTCTCTTGCTTTAACACAATGGACACAGTCCTCCACTCACTCTGATGGGAATACATTAGACCTTGTTTTCTCCCATCTTTGCACTCCTTACAACCTCACAAACACCCCCTTTCCTCTCTCTGATCACAATCTCATCACCTTCACAGTGTCCTGGTCTTCAAACACCTATCCCTCCAAGCAGCAAACAATTACCCTCAGAAACCTTCACAACTTTACACCCTCACTTTTTCACTCTGCAACTGACCAGCTCTATGACAGAATATCTCCCCTGTCCTGGCCACTTCTGTCTACTACAGTTCACTTTCATCTACACTAGACTCACTTGTTCCTCTAGCTACACGAAGTATCAAGCCCCAACCATCACAACCATGGCAGACTGACACCAGAAAGCTTAAGAGACATAGTCGCGCACTGGAGCAATTGTGGTGTAAAACCAAATCTCAGCAAGCTTTCACCCTATATAAATCTGCTTTCTTAAAATACAATTCCTCCCTCCATGCTGCCAAACAAGCCTACTTTGTCACTCTTATTAATACCTTGTCATCCAGTCCTTGTGATCTCTTCTCTACTTTTAGCTCTCTACTTTCTTCACCTCCACCCATTAACTCACTCGCTGCTTACGAAATTGCCAATCATTTCAAAAACAAGATTGATGCAATTCGTAGGGGCATTTCCACTACATAGACATCTATGCCACTTAGCATACCTTATACTAAACTTCCCGCAACACTTCCCCCTTTTGACCTCGCTACTACTAAAGAGGTCACTAAAGATTTCTCAGAAGCCCATCTCACCACCTGCTCCCTGGATCCTGTTCCCTCACAACTAGTACGGTCACCCTCTTATTCCATCCTATGCTCCCTCACTCACATCTTCAATCTCTCCCTCTTTACTGGTGCCTTCCCCTCCCCTCTAAAGCATGCACACATCACTCCCATACTTAAAAAGCCCTCCCTGGACCCCACCAACCTGAAGAACTTAACACCCATCTCACTGCTGCCATTTAGCTCTAAACTCTTACAACACTTAGTCTAAAATTGCCTGAGCTCCCACCTCACCGACAGCAACCTTCTTGACCCTTTACAGTCTGGCTTTCTCTCACTACACTCCACTGAAACTGCCCTACTAAAATTTATTAATGATCTACTAACTGCTAAAACCAATGGCCACTACTCCATACTCTTACTACTTGACCTCTCTGCGGCTTTTGATACTGTTGACAATCCCTTCCTCAAAAAACTCCACTCTCTTGGCCTCCGAGATTCTGCTTTCTCCTGGTTCTCCTATCACAGCGCTCCTTGTGTTACCTATAACTCTGGCTCCTCCCCCCACTCCCTTTTTCTGTAGGGGTCCCTCAAGGTTCTGTCCTTGGACCTCTTCTCTGCTCCATCTACACCTCCTCCCTTGGTCACTTGATAAACTCCCATGGCTTTAAGTACCATCTCTATTCTGATGACAAATCTATCTTTATACTCCTCACCTCACGCCATCAGTCTCCTCTCACATTACAAGCCTATTAAGCGATATATCGGCATGGATGTCACTCCACTTCCTCAAACTCAATCTTTCTAAAATAGAGCTCATACTATTCCCTCCAGCCCGTGCCCCCTCCCCTGACTTCCCCATCAAGAGCAATAACACAATCATCATTCCCTCCCCTCATGCCAGGGTACTAAGTGTAATCCTAGACTCCAATCTGTCCTTTCAGTCCCAAATCCAATCACTGTCCAAATCTTGTAGACTTCACCTACACAACATCTCCAAGATACGCCCGTTCCTAACCTCGGAAACTACTAAGAAACTTATTCACTCCCTTGTTATATCTCGCCTTGACTATTGTAACTCCCTCCTCATTGGCCGAACTAATCGTAGGCTATCCCCTCTTCAGTCTATCATGAATGCTGCTGCCAGACTCATCCACCTTACTAACCGTTCTGTATCTGTCACCCCTCTCTACCAATCCCTCCACTGGCTTCCCATTGCCTAACGAATAAAATTCAAAACATTAACTATAACATATAAAGACATTTATAACTCCGCCCCAAATTACATCACCGATCTTCTCTCCAAATATCACCCAAATCCTCTCTGCTCCTCCCACAACCTCTTGCTCTCTAGCTCCCTTGTCTCCTCCTCCCATGCTTGTCTCTGGGACTTCTCCAGAGCCTCCCCCATCCTCTGGAACTATCCACCCCAAGTGTGCGTTCTCCTCGCACCGGTGTACATTAGAGCAGTGTGTGGGGTAAGTGTGCATCCTCCTCGCACTGGTATAGAGCGTACATTAGAGAAGAGTGTGAGGTAAATGTGCGTCCTCCTCGCACTGGTGTACAGCGTACATTAGAGAAACGTGTGAGGTAAGTGTGCGTTCTCCTCGCCCTGGTGTACATTAGAGCAGTGTGAGGTAAGTGTGCATTCTCCTCGCCCTGGTGTACATTAGAGCAGCGTGCGAGGTAAGTGTGCGTTCTCCTCGCCCTGGTGTACATTAGAGCAGTGTGAGGTAAGTGTGCGTTCTCCTCGCCCTGGTGTACATTAGAGCAGTGTGAGGTAAGTGTGCGTTCTCCTCGCCCTGGTGTACATTAGAGCAGCGTGCGAGGTAAGTGTGCGTTCTCGCACTGGTGTACATTAGAGCAGCGTGCGAGGTAAGTGTGCGTTCTCCTCGCACTGGTGTACATTAGAGCAGTGTGAGGTAAGTGTGCGTTCTCCTCGCACTGGTGTACATTAGAGCAGCGTGCGAGGTAAGTGTGCGTTCTCCCCGCACTGGTGTACATTAGATCAGTGTGAGGTAAGTGTGCGTTCTCCTCGCACTGGTGTACATTAGAGCAGCGTGCGAGGTAAGTGTGAGTTCTCCCCGCACTGGTGTACATCAGAGCAGCGTGCGAGGTAAGTGTGCGTTCTCCTTGCACTGGTGTACATTAGAGCAGTGTGAGGTAAGTGTGCGTTCTCCTCGCACTGGTGTACATTAGAGCAGCGTGCGAGGTAAGTGTGCGTTCTCCTCGCCCTGGTGTACATTAGAGCAGTGTGAGGTAAGTGTGCGTTCTCCTCGCACTGGTGTACATTAGAGCAGTGTGAGGTAAGTGTGCGTTCTCCCTGCACTGGTGTACATTAGAGCAGTGTGAGGTAAGTGTGCGTTCTCCCTGCACTGGTGTACATTAGAGCAGTGTGAGGTAAGTGTGCGTTCTCCTCGCACTGGTGTACATTAGAGCAGTGTGAGGTAAGTGTGCGTTCTCCCTGCACTGGTGTACATTAGAGCAGTGTGAGGTAAGTGTGCGTTCTCCTCGCACTGGTGTACATTAGAGCAGTGTGCGAGGTAAGTGTGCGTTCTCCTCGCACTGGTGTACATTAGAGCAGTGTGAGGTAAGTGTGCGTTCTCCTCGCACTGGTGTACATTAGAGCAGTGTGAGGTAAGTGTGCGTTCTCCCCGCAGTGGTGTACATTAGAGCAGTGTGAGGTAAGTGTGCGTTCTCCTCGCCCTGGTGTACATTAGAGCAGTGTGAGGTAAGTGTGCGTTCTCCTCGCACTGGTGTACATTAGAGCAGCGTGCGAGGTAAGTGTGCGTTCTCCTCGCACTGGTGTACATTAGAGCAGTGTGAGGTAAGTGTGCGTTCTCCTCGCACTGGTGTACATTAGAGCAGTGTGAGGTAAGTGTGCGTTCTCCTCGCCCTGGTGTACATTAGAGCAGTGTGAGGTAAGTGTGCGTTCTCCTCGCACTGGTGTACGGTGTTATATGAATGTTGGGGCTCACTATACGGACATTGAACACACGGTTCAAGATGAGGTTACACAGAGGTAAGCGGCTCCCGCCTCACCCCCTGAACTCTTCACCTCACACACTCCAACGTCAAGTCCTCCGCGTTTAAAAAACACCACAAGCACCGCCCACATCCCAATCTTTTATACGATTGGCTCGCGTCAAACCAATAGTCGCCGGGCCTAGCTGCCCATAACTTTGCCTGTAATGCAGGTTGCCTCCTAGCAACGGCGAGCCCCCTCTGCCTCGGAACTCAGTAATTGGCTAGCAACCCGCAGATGGGCGCGTCCAACAGAGCGGCCTATGGGCGTTCCCTCTAGAACGACGATACACAGTTACATTTTTAAAAAAACACACACTCGTACCACGTGGGGGTGTGACGTCAGCAGCTGGTGGAGGAGAGCGGTGAAAGCCGGGCTGGTCACGGTGAGACATCGACAGACGTTGATCGGAGAGCTCGCGGACTGTCAGGACCTGGACAGCTGAGGCGGGAAAACAAGGAGGTGAGAGGCAGAGGGGAGGATGGAGAGCTGACGGGATCTGTCACCGGGAACAACAATGGCTGTATGCTTTATACACAGAGGGGAGGGCAAAGTAAGGCGCAGCCGTTGCCCGTAGCAACCCATCAGCGGTCTTGTTTCAATCTCACAGGCGCAGCCGTTGCCCGTAGCAACCAATCAGCGGTCTTGTTTCATCCTCGCGGACAGTATGAGGTAAAGCTGTTTGTTTACTTCTGTCATCAGCAGCTCCACCTCTCCTAATCTGAACCCAGCGATCACCGGGGGTTCCCCCGCAGTGTATGGGCCATCGTCATTCAATACTCCACATATCCAGTATAGGTAGCCAAGAGGTAAATGAACCTGCCTAATAGTGGGGGATTAACTGAAAAATGTCTCCAGCACAGTCGGCCTTTTTGCAAAAATGGAATAAATTCACCAACCTTTATAGAGGATAAAACCTTGCATGTACTGTTTGTTTGCATGGAAACCTGCAGAGTGTCGCATTCCGCGATCAGCGGGGTGCAATGTACAGGATCCCGCGTTGTTTACATCCTAGCCCCGGGTGTGTGCAGAGGTACGGTCCTCCCAATACATAAGGATCCTGTCACTGAAGGTCCTCGCTCAGGCACTTCCTGTTATAGGGTGACAACTGTTTCCTGATTTCTCTCCTGCTGTCACCTTGTCCCTTCCAATAGGAACTGTACGGGTTAATGCATATTGAATACTTCAGATGCTTTTTCTGCTTCCAAGAGAGAAGCAGAAGGAAAAAAAACCCATAGTGAAAGCTACATTTTTTTTTTTTTATTTTTTTTTTATGTGTGTTCACGTGCATTCATGCGTGGTTGCCATTTACAGTGCCTTGAAAAAGTATTCATACCCCTTGAAATTTTCCACATTTTGTCACAACCAAAAACGTAAATGTATTTTATGTGAGATAGACCAACACAAAATGGCACATAATTGTGAAGGGGATGGAAAATTTATAAATTTCAACATTTTTTACAAATAAATATCTGAAAAGTGTGGTGTGCATTTGTATTCAGCCCCATTTACTCTGATACCCCTAACTAAAATCTAGTGGGACCAATTGCCTTCAGAAGTCACCTAATTAGAGTCCCCCTGTGTGTAATTTATTCTCAGTATAAATATAGCTGTTCTGTGAAGCCCTCAGAGGTTTGTTAGAGAACATTAGTGAACAAACAGCAACATGAAGGCCAAGGAATGCACCAGACAGGTCAGGGATAAAGTTGTGGATAAGTTTAAAGCAGGGCTAGGTTATAAAAAAAAAATATCCCAAGCTTTGACCATCTCACAGAGCACTGTTCAGTCCATCATCCGAAAATGGAAAGATTATGGCACAACTGCAAAACTACCAAGACATGGCCGTCCACCTAAACTGACAGGCCGGGCAAGGAGAGCATTAATCAGAGAAGCAGAAGAGAGGCCCATGGGAACTCTGGAGGAGCTGCAAAGATCCACAGCTCAGGTGGGAGAATCTGTCCACAGGACAACTATTAGTTGTGCACTCCACAAATCTGACCTTTATAGAAGAGGGTGAAGAAGAAAGCCATTGTTGAAAGAAAGCCATAGGAAGTCCTGTTTGCGGTTTGTGAGAAGCCATGTGGGGGACACAGCAAACATGTGGAAGAAGGTGCTCTCGTCAGATGAGACCAAAATTGTACTTTTTGGCCTAAAAGCAAAACGCTATGTGTGGCAGAAAACAAACACTGCAAATCACCCTGAACACACCATCCCCACAGTGAAACATAGTGGTGTCAGCATCATGTTGTGGGGATGCTTTTCTTCACTTTGTGTTGGTCTATCAAATAAAATACATTGACATGACAAAACGTGGAAAATGTCAAGTGGTATAAATACTTTCTCAAGACACTGTATGCATTCTCTTGGCCAGAATATACATTTATTTTGGCCATTACAATGTAACATGTGAACATGCTTTAAAATGCTTTTATGTGGGTTTTCAGTTTGTCAGCTTAAACTCCTGTCCTCTTCAGAACATGCAAGTGATGTTTTTTTCATCTCATCCTCTAAATCAGGGATCTCCAAACTTTAGCCTACGGGCCAGTTGTGGCCCTTTGCATGTCTTTATCTGGCCTTGGGTCTCTATTCCTCCCGCTGGCGCCAGTGATGGGGCACTATTCCTCCCGCTGGCGCCAGTGATGGGGCACTATTCCTCCCGCTGGCGCCAGTGATGGGGCACTATTCCTCCCGCTGCCTCCTTGCAATGTCTTCTGTGAGCTCCCAAACCTCTCCATTTCCCTGTCACTTCTGTTTGTTTATAACAAGCAGTGCATGTGAGTTGTGGTCATGTACACTGCTCTATGTACACTACAAATTCCATAGTCCATCTGAAGAACAACCAAGAGAAGGTGGCTATTGTCACGATCGCGGCGTCAGACCCTCACCAAACTCGTGACCGAAGGACTGGCCGATCCAAACCGCGATGTGACGTGCATAACAATACTACGCCCAGCTGCACCCTGCACAAAGATTTTCCAGCTAATGGACTACAATCTATGTACCTGCAACCTGAGCGATTGTTACTGGGTCGGGTTAATTGCGCAACTAACCCTCCACACTACCACCACCTTCTTTTTGTACAGAGAAAGAGGAAACTCGCGTTATCAGTTATAACACTATAATGATTGAAATAATCGTCTGTATAAAATGGTCCGCAGGCCGGTTATACAGAGGTTTAAACAAACCGTAGCGTCTCTTCAAAAGCAGGGATTCGTAAATTGCAATTAAGAACTATATAAACAGTTCAACACTTTCTGAAAGAGAGATTTATTACTAAAAGGGTCAAACAGGTGCAATAAAATATTGACAGAGAAGATGTAACTAAGATAAATATACAGAGAACCATAGCACAGTAAAGAGAGAGAGAGGTGAAAGGGTTAAAGTACTTGCCAAAGTCCTGGGTTTAGCAGATCCAAGTCAGAGCAGGATGGTGCTTTGATCTCCCTATGTTACGATGGAAAAATGGGAGAATTCTTCAACTCTCCTCTTTGGCTTGACAGCCTGCTTTAAAGTTTCCCAGCAGGGGGTGGTTCTGAAATAAAAGACCAATCCCCTGTTTAGGGAGGGATTGTCGGGCAGAACCCTAAACTGGAACAAACATCTTTCATAATTCATATTCTTGTCTACAACTTTCCATCTGCACAAGCGACAGTCCCCCCATGGGTATATTATCATGCAGACAAGTCTGAGGATTATTTAGATATGAATTATAAAAATATATGTTGCACGGTTCACGAGTTCTATGTTTCGGCTCCCCTGATGGTCCGAGATAATTCGAATGACCCATCAAACTAGGATTACTGACTCCTGTGTATGCACAGGAGTTGCAGCATTCCACTCTGCCCAATCAAGACAGTCGAAGACTGGCACCAGGGAGAAGATGCTGGCAAGGAACCCCTCCCCAGACATCACACCATTGGAGAGGAGGTAAGTATTGTGAGTTTGGTTCTACTTTAAATATAACTATAGGCATTTTTATTGTTTAGTTGAGAGGGATTAGAGCTCCTGTCACTTTTTATTGCTGTCCCCATTATGGAGATTTGCCTTCTCTAATTGTCCTGTTTACCATTATCACAGAAAGTGAAAGGGAAAAAAACCCACAAATTTCTTTGTCACCAGAACAGTAATATAGAGGAAACCAGGGACACTAGCTCAGGTGACAACCAGGGATTCCTTCTCACTTCACTTACAAGCCGACCTCAATGTACTGTTTAATTGGGCAACTATGTGGCAAATGAGGTATAATGTTGATAAATGTAAGGTTCTGCACTTGGGGGCTAAGAATATGCATGCATCATACATACTAGGGGGGTACAACTGGGGGAATCAATGGTGGAGAAGGATCTGGAAGTTCTGGTAGATCACAAACTTAATAATGGCATACAATGCCAAGCTGCGGTTTCTAAAGCAAGCAAAATCCTCTCTTGTATTAAAAGATGTATAGACTCCAGAGAGAGAGATATCATTTCCCCCGGTACAAATCATTAGTAAGACCTCATCTGGAATATGCAGTTCAGTTTTGGACACCCAATTCACAAAAAGAACATTGGGGAACTGGAGAAAGTACAGAGAAGGGCAACCAAACTGATAAGAGGCATGGAGGAGCTCAGCTATGAGGAAAGATTAGAGGAACTGAATTTATTCTCTCTTGAGAAGAGGAGATTAAGGGGGGATATGATCAACATGTATAATACATAAGGGGGGATATGATCTCCATGTATAATACATAAGGGGGGATATGATCTCCATGTATAATACATAAGGGGGGATATGATCACCATGTATAATACATAAGGGGGGATATGATCACCATGTATAATACATAAGGGGGGATATGATCACCATGTATAATACATAAGGGGGGGATATGATCACCATGTATAATACATAAGGGGGGATATGATCACCATGTATAATACATAAGGGGGGATATGATCACCATGTATAATACATAAGGGGGATATGATCTCCATGTATAATACATAAGGGGGATATGATCTCCATGTATAATACATAAGGGGGGATATGATCTCCATGTATATTACATAAGGGGGGATATGATCTCCATGTATATTACATAAGGGGGGATATGATCTCCATGTATAATACATAAGGGGGGATATGATCTCCATGTATAATACATAAGGGGGGATATGATCTCCATGTATAATACATAAGGGGGGATATGATCTCCATGTATAATACATAAGGGGGGATATGATCTCCATGTATAATACATAAGGGGGGATATGATCACCATGTATAATACATAAGGGGGGATATGATCACCATGTATAATACATAAGGGGGGATATGATCACCATGTATAATACATAAGGGGGGATATGATCACCATGTATAATACATAAGAGGGGATATGATCACCATGTATAATACATAAGGGGGGGATATGATCACCATGTATAATACATAAGGGGGGATATGATCACCATGTATAATACATAAGGGGGGATATGATCACCATGTATAATACATAAGGGGGATATGATCTCCATGTATAATACATAAGGGGGGATATGATCTCCATGTATAATACATAAGGGGGGATATGATCTCCATGTATAATACATAAGGGGGGATATGATCTCCATGTATATTACATAAGGGGGGATATGATCTCCATGTATAATAAGGGGGGATATGATCTCCATGTATAATACATAAGGGGGGATATGATCTCCATGTATAATACATAAGGGGGGATATGATCTCCATGTATAATATATAAGAATATGCATGCATCATACATACTAGGGGGGGGGGGCACAACTGGGGGAATCAATGGTGGAGAAGGATATGGGAGTTCTACGAGATCACAAGCTTCATAATGGCATGCAATGCCAAGCTGCGGTTTCTAAAGCGAGCAAAATCCTCTCGTATTAAAGAGGTATAGACTCCAGAGAGAGAGATATCATTTCCCCCGATACAAATCATTAGTAAGACATCATCTGGAATATGAAGTTCAGTTTTGGGCACCAATTTACAAGAAGAACATTGGGGAACTGGAGAAAGTACAGAGAAGGGCACCCAAACTGGTAAGAGGCATGGAGGAGCTCAGCTATGAGGAAAGATTAGAGGAACTGAATGTATTCTCTCTTGAGAAGAGGAGATTAAGGGGGGATATGATCACCATGTATAATACATAAGGGGGGATATGATCTCCATGTATAATACATAAGGGGGGGGATATGATCTCCATGTATAATACATAAGGGGGATATGATCTCCATGTATAATACATAAGGGGGGATATGATCTCCATGTATAATACATAAGGGGGGATATGATCTCCGTGTATAATACATAGGGGGGGGGATATGATCTCCGTGTATAATACATAGGGGGGGGGGATATGATCTCCGTGTATAATACATAGGGGGGGGGATATGATCTCCGTGTATAATACATAGGGGGGGGGATATGATCTCCGTGTATAATACATAGGGGGGGGGATATGATCTCCGTGTATAATACATAGGGGGGGGGGGATATGATCTCCGTGTATAATACATAGGGGGGGGGGATATGATCTCCGTGTATAATACATAGGGGGGGGGGGATATGATCTCCGTGTATAATACATAGGGGGGGGGGATATGATCTCCGTGTATAATACATAGGGGGGGGGGGATATGATCTCCGTGTATAATACATAGGGGGGGGGGGGGATATGATCTCCGTGTATAATACATAGGGGGGGGGGGATATGATCTCCGTGTATAATACATAGGGGGGGGGGGGATATGATCTCCGTGTATAATACATAGGGGGGGGGATATGATCTCCGTGTATAATACATAGGGGGGGGGGGGTATGATCTCCGTGTATAATACATAGGGGGGGGGGGATATGATCTCCGTGTATAATACATAGGGGGGGGGATATGATCTCCGTGTATAATACATAGGGGGGGGGGATATGATCTCCGTGTATAATACATAGGGGGGGGGATATGATCTCCGTGTATAATACATAGGGGGGGGGGATATGATCTCCGTGTATAATACATAGGGGGGGGGGGGGATATGATCTCCGTGTATAATACATAGGGGGGGGGGATATGATCTCCGTGTATAATACATAGGGGGGGGGGGATATGATCTCCGTGTATAATACATAGGGGGGGGGATATGATCTCCGTGTATAATACATAGGGGGGGGGATATGATCTCTGTGTATAATACATAGGGGGGGGGGGATATGATCTCCGTGTATAATACATAGGGGGGGGGGGATATGATCTCCGTGTATAAATACATCAGTGGTTCATATAGTGAACTCGGTGTAGAGTTATTCACCATGAGGTCATCACAGAGGACAAGGGGGCACTCTTTATGTCTGGAGGAAATTCAATTTAATCTCCAAACACGGAAAGGTTTCTTCACAGTGAGAGCTGTGAAAATGTGGAATAGACTCCCTCAAGAGTTGGTTCTGGCCAGATCAGTGGATTGCTTTAAAAAAGGCCTGGATTCTTTCTTGGATACTAATATTTATAGGTAAAGTTGATCCAGGGAATATCCGATTGCCTCTCGGGGATCAGGAAGGAATTTTTTCCCTGCAGGAGCAAATTGGATCATGTTTTGCTGTGTTTTTTTTTTTTTTTTTTTTTCTTTTTTCAGCCAGACGAACTATGTAACTATATGTAACTTTATGTTTTGTCAGACAGGAAGTGAAGGGAAATCTCCCCAATGGGACACAGATGGCAAAAAAGCTGATAGGATTATAACCCTCCCTTAGTCTATCCAATATGAAAATGTTTTGCCTTTAGTTCCATGTTAAGTACTCAATGGATTCCAAGTTTGAGATGCTTCTTAGAGCATTTGGAAGTCATTGACTGAAGTATTTGACTTGCAGTTGACCTTTTTGACCTATTTCAAGCAGGTTTAGCATTTCCATATGCTTTCAGGGAATTGTCATTGTCCCCACAACATGCAGACTTCCAATGGAACCTACAAGTGTCTGTTTCAATCAATTGTAAGGCGGCCATTCTCATCTAGGGTTCCTCCAGAGGTACTCGGGTTCTTTGAGCTGTGGCTTTCTGACCTCCCATTTTATGCATACTTCCAGGTCCGTCACCACTTGGCAGAGTCAGCTGTATGACACCAGTAATCATTTCAACAGTCTGTAAGGGTGGTGTCCTGACTGTCACTATAGTGGGGGCATTCCTCTCACCGGGTGCCTATAGAAGGGCCATTTTCTCATTGACCCCCAATGTTTTGGTTTTAGCAGGGGTTCCCCAAGACATGGAATTTATTCCAAGGGTTCCTCTGATGTAAAAAGCTTGAACGGCTGCTTTAGGGCATGGCTTTTGTTGGCTTCAAGTAAGTTTGCATTTCTATACAAGTCTATACGAATGCTAAACCCGATAAAAGCAGGTCAGAAGGAGGTCAACTGCAGGTTAAAGGCAACTGTCAATGAATTCTAAATTACCTCAGAAGCATCTCAAACTGATGACATAGACAAAAACGTACACCAGCATAGTCTGATGTCACCATCAAGAAAGCTGCCCGGGGAAATGCCATGCATCCATTACTGGAGTGAATGTAGACAGGAAGAGGTTGAAAGGTGCTTGCAGAGATGCAGGAAACCATTAAATAGAATTGGGGAGAAAATAAACATATATATATAATGTGTGTGTATTTCAGGAAAAATTACAGAACTGGGCTGACTTAGCCCCTCCCTAATTTTTTTATTTTTATACAGATAAAAAAAAAAAAATATATATATTCCAATATTATATCGCACATGTATAAACCATATAAACAAGACATTAATATTGTAGTACGAAGAAGTTTTAGGGATCAACCACTGAATTCTTGTTTTTGTATTATGGCTGTGTTGTCAGCTGAAGAAAAGGGGAAATTCTGGCCATCAAGGTGTCATAGGATGAATCATTGGGTTGTCTGTTAATCTTGTATGGGAGGATGTCATGGGTGGCTTTGTCCTTCACTGACGTCTTTACAATCTTGGTGACACAGCACAAAAGGTTAGGTATTCTGTTATTTTTGTATAACAAAGGGGCAGGCTATGTAATGTGTGTTTTTTAAATGTTATCAAGTGCCCATTGGAAATCCATGAGTCGCTTTGTAGATGATGGGGGGGGGGGGGCATCGCACCGCAGCGCGATGTCATCCTATGACAGGAAATCTTTAAATAAGAACATTTGTGGCAGGATAAGTAGGCATTTATTTTTTTAACCAGTGGGCAGGTATTCAATGCCTTGTAAATTATCTCATGAAAGGACATTTGTTAAACAATGTTCAGAATAAAGCTACAAAAATAAATATTACCAACAAAAACGTTAACAATATTACAGTTGTAAGAAAAACTATGTGAACCCCTTGGGATTACGTGGAGTTTTGCATGAATTGGGCATAAAATGTGCTCTGAACGTCATCTAAGTCACAACAATAGAAGAACACAGTCTGCTGAACATAATACTACACAAACATTAGATGTTGCCATGGTTTCATTGCACATAACATTTAAACATTCACAGTGCAGGGAGGAAAAAGTATGTGAACCTTTGGACTTAATAACTGGTTGACCCACCTTTGGCAGCAATAACCTCAACCAAACGTTTCCTGTAGTTGCAGATCAGACCTGCACAATGATCTGGAGTAATTTTGGACCACTCCTCTTCACAAAACTGTTTCAGTGTAGCAATATTCTTGGGATGTCTGGTGTGAATTGCTCTCTTAAGGTCATGCCACAGCATTTCAATCGGGTTGAGGTCAGGACTCTGACTGGGCCACTCCAGAAGGCGTATTATGTGCTGTTGCAGCCATTGTTTTGTTGAATTACTTGTATGCTTTGGGTCATTGTCCTGTTGCATCACCCATCCTCTGCGGAGCTTCAGTTGGCGGACAGATGATCATACGTTTTCCTGCAAAATGTCTTGATAAACTCTGGAATTAATTTTCCCATCAATGACAACAATCTGTCCAGGCCCTGAGGCAGCAAAGCAGCCCCAAACCATGATGCTCCCTCCGCCATGTTTTACAGTGGGGATGAAGTTTTGATGTTGGTGTGCTGTGCCTTTTTTTCTCCATACATAGTGTTGTGTGTTCTTCCCAAACAACTCAATCTTGGTTTCATCTGTCCACAGTATATTTTGCCAGTAGTGCCGTGGAACATCCAGGTGCTCTTTTGCAAACTTCAAACGTGCTGCAATATTCTTTTTGGACAGCAATGGCTTCTTCCGTGGTGTCCTCCCATGTACTCCATTCTTGTTTAATGTTTTCCTTATTGTAGATGTGTCAACAAAAATGTTAGCATGTGCCAGAGATTTCTGTAGGTCTTTAGCTGACACTCTGGGATTCTTCTTTACCTCATGCAGCATTCTGCGCTGTGCTCTTGCAGTCATTTTTACAGGACGACCACGCCTAGGGAGAGTAGCAACAGTGCTAAACTGTCTCCATTTGTAGACAGTCTGTCTTACCGTGGACACATGAACATCAAGGCTTTTGGAGATACTTTTGTAACCCTTTCCAGCTTCATGCAAGTCAACAATTCTTGATCGTAGGTCTTCTGAGAGCTCTTTTCTGCGAGGCATGGTTTACATCAGACAGTGCTTTTTGAAACCAGTAAACCCAAAACAGGTGTGTGTTTTTTAAGGGCAGGACAGCTGTCAGCAACACATCCAATATCATCACACTGATTGGAGTCAAGGTTGGCTCACTCCTGGCTCAAATTAGCTCTGGGAGAAGTCATTAAGCTAGGGCCTCACATACTTTTTCCTCCCTGCACTGTGAATGTTTACATGTTATGTGCAATTAAACCATGGCAACATCTAATGTTTGTGTAGTATTATGTTCAGCAGACTGTGTTCTTCTATTGTTGTGACTTAGATGACGTTCAGAGCACATTTTATGCCCAATTCATGCAAAACTCCATGTAATCCCAAGGGGTTCACATACTTTTTCTTGCAACTGTAAGCCCACTGGCCATCCCACTGCGTTCTTCAGTGCACCCACCTTTATTTTAACAACTTAACCACTTGCCTACTGGGCACTTTCACCCCCTTCTTGCCCAGGCCAATTTTCAGCTTTCAGTGCTGTTGCACTTTGAATGACAATTGCACGGTCATGCAACACTGTACCCAAATGAAATTTTTATCATTTGTTTCACACAAATAGAGCTTTCTTTTGGTGGTATTTAATCACCACTGGGTGTTTTACTTTTTGCTAAACAAACAAAAAAAAGACAGAAAATTTTGAAGAAGAAAAATTTTTTTCTTAGTTTATATTTCAAATTTTGCAAACAGGTAATTTTTCTCCTTTACCAATGTGTGATGAGGCTGCCATGATGTACATTGATGAGGCACTGATAGGCGGCACAGACTGGCGGCACTGATAGGTGGCATAGATTGGCAGCACTGCTGGGCACTTTTGGGGCTACACTGATAATCAGGGCAATGAAATGAGCAATTTTTCATCTCTGAGCATTTTGAAATTGTGCCGATTCTGCCCGTGTTTCAAAACGTCCATGTGTGAACAGATCCTGAGAGGAGGGTGAGGGGGAAGGAAAAGATGGGAGAGAGAAGAGGGAAGGAGTAGAGCGAAAAAAGGGGAAAGAAGAAGCAGAGCAAAAAGGGGTGGGGGCTGTTCTGGGTACAGAAGGCTCACTCACCAATTATGCCTCCCCCTTCAGGCTGGTCTGCCCCTGGGCTGTGACAACTAGAATCTATTGTTTCAAAACTGACACCCAGCTGCCCATAGAACTCCTCTCACAGTACATTGCATGCAGGCAGCTGGAGCGTGGGCGGGTTTGGGTGGACACTAATGGAAGGCAGAGTCTTGGATTGGACAAGCAGCAGAGTGAGGGAGGGACTAGGACAATGGAGACAGGATGACGGAGACAGAGCGGATACAGCCTGCGTCCTGTGCATGCTGCTTTCCCCAGTCTCACTTTATCACTATGCCAGGCTGCCAGTGGCTGTGGAGGGCAGAAGCTAGAGCGGTATAGCCGCTCTCCACACTGTCCAAGTTGATCATGGGGAAGAAGATGCTCCTCCAGCAGCTGCAAATACAGACTTCGCATCCTTCTCCTCCGGCTCCCTCTGATGGCAGCCGTACTTGCCTCCACATTATTCCAACTCTCCAAATGTGAGCAGGCAAGTGGAAATTTTTAGGCCTGCTTTGAGGCTTATATGAGGGTTTAGATATTCAGTTTACATATAATTTGAGAATTTAAGTATCCTTAAAGCTTACCCACTGCATGGGTGAACTAATTTTTTTTTTTTTTCTTTTTAATCTGCCCTTACAGTCACTTTAACCTGTGCAGTGCTGGGCACAGCTCCACTGCATGGGGGGAAAAAAATTGGCCTGGAGTTCTGCTTTAACCACTTCAAGTGCAGACACTTTTACCCCCTTCCAGCCCAGGCCAATTTTCAGCTTTCAGCGCTGTCACACTTTGACAATTGCGCAATCATGCAACTGCTTTGCCCAACGATCGCTGACCGGGACGCACCTAGGTTTTAGAGGCGAAAAATAAGAAAAAAAATATTCTGAACCAATGGACTGCAGACATAGTACAGGGGACGACCAGAGACTGCAGGCACGGTACAGGGGACGACCAGAGACTGCGGGCACGGTACAGGGGACGACCAGAGACTGCAGGCACGGTACAGGGGACGACCAGAGACTGCGGGCACGGTACAGGGGACGACCAGAGACTGCGGGCACGGTACAGGGAAAATACCAGGGACACAGTACAGGGGATGACCAGAGACTGTGGACAGTAAAGGAGATTACCAGAGACTGCGGACCTTTGGGGAGGGAGGGGGAGCGGGTACCTGAATTTGACAGGTACCCGCTCCCACTTTCGCGGAGTTGTCCTTCCCTCTTCTTCCCGCGCCGGCTTCTGTGACAGCCGGGTGCCCACTGTGCGTGCGCTTTGTGAATGGCCCGGCGCCTTCTGGGACCTGTCGTGTCCCAGAAGACACCGGACCATTCACAAAGCGCAGCACTTCTCGCGCATGCGCAGTGGGCACCCGGCTGTTACAGAAGCCAGCGCGGGAAGACTGTACAGCGCTGGAGCGAGGAACAGGAAAGGCCCTGCAGGAGAGAAGAGCTGAGTGGCCGGCCCGGTATTCTGGCACTGTGGCGGCAGAAATACCGCTTTATATTCGCTCCATAAGACACACTGACATTCCCCCCCCCCCCCCCCCCCATTTTTTTGGGGGAAAAAAGTGCGTCCTATGGAGCGAAAAATACGGTATACGTGATTGTGCACAGCCCTGTAGCAGTAGTTCTGCTATAAAGCAGAGGACAAGCGGTGACCCCAGTGCTAGCGGTGAGGTGCAAACTAGGATGCTGTGCAGGCACCCGATGTCCTCCTTAAGGACTACATATCCCATGGTACCTTGTTGCCTGCAAGCAGTGATTCCTGTACTGACTCCACCTCCTGAAACTCCTTCTATCAACACCTACTACTATTCACAGGGCATAGTGACTGCGTGGCACAGAATTCAGGCTCCATTCACATATGATCGTAGCGGTTTTTATCGCTTTTTTGTTGTTGTTTTTTTGCACATATTTTACTGTGTTTTTTGCATGATTATTCAGCATTTTTAGCCATTTTTGAGCTTTGGCTTTTTTTTATTAGCTAGTACAAAAAAATATAATCTATTGTATCATTTGTTGCTAGGTTTTTCTGTTTTTAGTTTTCCATCAGCTTTTAGTTTTTATTATTTTTGTTTTTGTTAGGGTAAGGGGTTAGAGTTAGGTCAGGGTTAGGGTCAGTATTTTATTTCATTTCTTTTCTTTCTATTTATTTATTGTTAGGGTGATAATAGTATTAATACATTCTTAAATATGTTAAAATAATTATAAATACTTGTAATTATAACTTAATAATAATTAATACATAACCTTAACCCCCTAAAAAAAAAAAAAATAACAAATAAATAAAAACATTTATTATTGTGTGTTTTTTTTTTTTTGGGTGTTTATTAATATATTTTTTTAAGGTTAGGGGTTAATATTTATGATTTTTTTTATTTGTGTATTTATTTTACATTTATTCATATAATTTATTTATTTAAAAAAAAAAAATGCTTAATATGAGTAGAAAATCGCACACAACATGTGAAAGTGTGCAAAAGCGCGCCAATTGTGCATTTCTGTTCTTTTCTATAAGAATAAAAACGTGATCTGCCCAATTTGACCTACAAAAGTAGCTCCAAAACTTTTTAGCGCTTCAGGTGACTTGGAGTAGATCTGTGAACCATCTCTATATAGAGTAATACTGATTTTTTTTTTTTTTTTTTTTTCCCCCTTGAGTGTTTTGGAGCTTCGAGCTTCACGCTACAAAACGCTCAGGTGTGAATGCAGCCTCAGTGAAGGATATGTGTGGGATACAAGCAAATTTACAAACTTCAAGATCATTCAGATTAATAGGTGGAGGCTAGAAATAATAAAACTTCAACATGGAAACGAATATAGGATTTCACCTTTTCACCACAGATACACTTGAGCACTCCTTGTTGCCTTTTCAGGGTAATTATTAAGGTGTATCGGTAGACACGAGGAAATCACAGGGTATTTCCCCCCCCCGCTGCACTCTGGTCACAAAACCACAACGTCTGTTTGCATATCTCGGCAGATTTACTTGAATCAAAGCCTCTTTGCATCTGAATTTCCGTAATTGTTGCATTTGCTGACTGCTCCTAGAACTGGTGCTCTGTAAATGAAAATCTTCCCTCAATAGATGTATACCCCCTCCCCAGAGAAGAGTTGTCTTTGCTGCTGGTTTAACCACTTGCTGTCCCTTCACAAGCATGCATGCTGACCCGCTCTGAGGTTGGACACAGCTTGATTTTGTCAGCAGTTCCCAGCCAATGATTTATTGCCAGGACCTGCTGATCAACTGTGTCCAGTCACAGCACAGAGCCCTGTGTTTACAATCAACACAGGGCTCTGTACACAGAGCAGCAATGTAACTGTTTCTCAGGGAGTAAAAACAGCCACATCCATTAGTAAAAGCAGCACATATTACACAGTTAACCTTTTGATTGTCCCTAGATGTTAACCCCTTCACAGTCATTGTCATTAATAGAGTGACAGTGTACAGTATTGGTTCTGATCACTATATTAGTTTTACTATTGATGTCAGTATACCTCCCAGCTAGCGCCAGATTGCCCGTCACACTATCACAGTCGCACTGTAAGTTGTTGATCATCGCCGTTATCAGTGTGGTGTCATACCTGCATAAATTCCAGTATATATGCCATGGTTTGTAGTAGGGATGCACCGAAATTTCAGTGGAAGAAAACACCCCTGTTGGCTGAAATGAAAAAAAAAAGCACCAATACAGGTGGCAAAAAAACCCCGCCCCTGGATGCATTTTGGCCTAAATTTATGAAGATTTTTTTTTTTTTTTTTGGATGTGCTTTATAACTGAAAGTAGAAACATATTTTTTTTTTCTTTCAACATTTTTGGTCTTTTTTTTCTTTTATATAATAAAAAATCAATGATGATCAAATACCACCAAATGAACTCTATTTGTGTGAAAAAATTATATAGATTTCATTTGGGTACAGTGTTGCATAACTGCGCAATTGCAAGTTAAAGTAGAACAGTGCTGAATAACAAAAAATGGCCTGGTCAGGAAGGGGGTAAAACCTTCCGGAGCACAAGTGGTTAAAGAAACACTTTCCTAAGAGAGAGGCATTGCAGGCTGCCCTTGCTGTTCGTTATGTGAATTAAACCTTCTGCATATATTACTTGTCTGGCTTTGAGTCACTAACCCAGAATAAGTGTGCAGACAAGGAATTCTGATTTTCTCTGACTTTCCTTATATGCATGTTTCCATATAGACTTTTAGAAATGAGAACACTTAAAGCGGAGCTCCAGTCCCCCTAATACATTTTTGGTAAAAGCAGATCCACGGTGATCTTTCAAATGGCATTAACAATTGGAATAATTCAATAGTAAAGGCATTGTAATTACTTAGTAATTATTAAAAATTTACCATGATCTCGGAAGCAGACAGGGTGGGCATCTGAAGCCCGCAGGTATTTATTTCCGGGAATTGGTGTGTGAAGCGAGTCACTTTGGGTGGGGGGCCCATGGAACACAGCCTTCTTTGGAAATGTGGGGAGACCCCTGTCTCAGCTCCCCATATTCCCATTATGTCTAAGGCACCCTGTGCCTGTTATGGGTACAGGGTGAAATGTTCTACTATTGGGGTTGTTCATTGTTCACTGCCATGTGGTGCCTCCCATTGTTCTATTGTGTGCCTTGCTAGGGAGCAAACTATTATGGGATGTAATGTTTCCGGCAGCCCTTCCCCCTGATGGGACAGCCTGCTGATGTGTTTCCTGTCTGGGTGTGTTTTCCCCGCCCTGTGTATATATTTTGTACCTATGTTAAAATAAAGCAGTCTGTTTCCTGTCTTTCATACAAGTCTGGTACTGTCTAGTCTCATATGGCCAGCGGTGGTGTCCGTGGATCTGTGTTCAGACAGGGAAGCGGGAGGCTAACGGAAATACCCTAGTGCAGTCCGGTTCCGTTACACGGTGCTGCTGGCTATCCCAACATGCACCACTTGTTCTCGCACCTGCGCAGTACAGAAACTGCTTGGCGCAATGTACACACTCTGCAATTCTAGCATAGGGCACAGCGTAGGACGCAGCAGGATACAGCATCCACGTAATCTTCCTGTAATCTGGTCTCCGGTAAAATGGCGCGAAACACCTCCCATTCATGTCATTTCCGGTTTCAAAGTCCCACAATTACAGGAAACCAAAGGACTCCTGGGATACAGGAAATGACATCCCAGGAGACCTTGCAAATCGCCTTACGACGTCATCGCCTCGTCAGGCCGCAAACCGGAACTGCAGGCTTGCGGTGGATTTAAAGGTATGTATATTAAAAAAAAAAAAATCCAACTTGTTCTTTATTTCACATGGATGATATAATCAGGTAAAGTATGAAAAATGGTGGAACTCCGCTTTAAGTGCTCTTATAGTGAAACGCTCCCATTTACTATCCTAGAGTGAGATTTTCTTTGCAATATGTAATAGTTTTGGAAAACAATAGGACTGTACACTTTTTTTTTTTTTTTGGCCATTTTTTTCATGTGCAAAATTATGTGTGCACTTAAATTGAGTTTTTTTTTTTTTTGGCATGTTGATGCAAATTGCGTTGGCTTAGCTGATATACCAGGATGTTTGTTTACAGATTTATATACGAATTAATGTATTATATATTATAATTAGGTGTGTGTGTGTGTGTGTGTGTGTGTGTGTGTGTGTGTGTGTGTGTGTGTGTGTATATATGTGTGTGTGTGTGTATGTATATATATATATATATATATATGTGTGTGTGTGTGTATATATATGTGTGTGTGTGTGTATATATATGTGTGTGTGTGTATGTATATATATGTGTGTGTGTGTATGTATATATGTGTGTGTGTGTGTGTGTGTGTATATATATATATATATATATATATATATATATATATATATATATATATATATATATATATTTTATGCATCCAACTGGTCAATTTTAAAGTTTTTAAAGGGTGGCTGTATTGATAGGATACTCCTGTGTCCGTTAGGAAGAGCAGTGGCAAGTACAATAACATAGGACCACAAGGAAATGGCGCCCGAGACCATGTGACAGTCTCCAACAAAATGGCGCAAAGACAGGTGTAACACATGATGATTAATGAATGGGAATAAAAGGCATGGCTTGTCGTCCAATCGGCTACTCCTGATGAAGTCACATGTCGTGACGTAATGCGTATGGCATGCCGATAACGTCAAGCCGTAACCGGAAGTGTACGTACCGCCATCTTGGATAAGGGGAATGTATGCTGTTGTATTTACGAGTGTTTGATCCTGCAGTGTCCCAGGAAGACACAAACAAATGTGAGTGCATATTTTAAGAGTTTTTTAATAAAGTACAAAAAAATTGGTTTTGATATACTTCACTATCTGGAGCATTCTTTCCATTTCTGTGGTGCGTTTTGGAGTTTGGTGGTGGAGGAGGAATTGGAGATTACGTATACCAGCATACCCACCTGGGTAAAGGGAAAAGAGCACTTTTTGCCCCAACGGTTTGGGCCCACTCCCAAGTGGCTCATTGTGGAGTTTGGAGGTGCAAGAGGAGTTGGAGATTGTCATACCATTATACCAGCCCGGGTTAAAGGGAAAGTAGAGGTTTGACCTGACGGTTCGGGCAAAAACCATAAGGTGAGCGCATAAGTGTGCTGGAAGTGGAGGTTACATGAATGCACTGGATGGTTACATACAGAGAAGCGATTGCACATTAGTACATGGAGCACAGAACTTTAAAGGAACGGTTCACTATTTATTACAGGTGCCGTCAATTTACACAGCACTTTACATATATATTGTACATTCACATCAGTCCCTAACCCTCAAGAGATGTACAATCTAAGGTCCCTAACTCACATTCATACATACACATACTAGGGACAATTTAGACAGGAGCCAATTAACCTACCAGCATGTCTTTGGAGTGTAGGAGGAAACCAGAGTACCCTGAGGAAACCCACGCAGGCACAGGGAGAACATGCAAACTCCAGGCAGGTGGTGCCATGGTTGGGATTTGAACCAGCGACCCTAGTACTGCCAGGCGGAAGTGCTAACCATTTAGCCACTGTGCTGCCCTAATAATTATATTTGTCATATTGGGACACTGTTTAGATTTAAATGCACAGTGGACAAGATTTGTTAAACGCACGATTAATAAGGGCATGAATATGAAATAGTGCGTTAGTGGTTATATAAGGTGATATGTTGGAAGCACGGAATATGCACTTTGTTATTTTACCATTGTCACATAGCAAGGTATATGTACATATTTGGTTACACAATATTGTGCTGCATATTTTGTATATTGGCTGATTTTCTTTCTTTTTTTTTTTTCTTTTTATGAGCCTTTATAATTTGTCCTTAGACCGAAAATGCATCAGGGTGACAGTGGGTTAGGCTCTGTTCACACTAGCTTTGTAAGCAGGCGTTTTGCAGGTTTTTGAGGGGCGTTTTTAACACCCCTCAAACGCCTATGAAAATTATACACATGGCAGCACACAGTGTTGTTCACACTGAAGCGTTAGTGTCACGGCAAAATTGACGCCTCATGTCATGTCAAGAGGAGTTGAAGCCTTTCAGCTCCTCCCATTCAAGTCTATGGTAATGCTCCTTAAACGCTTGGTAGGCATTTGTGAGGTGTTAATACCATTAACTTCATTCTAGATGTTTTTGGTACGGTTTTAACACTTGTAAAATGCCTATAAAATGCTCCCCCAATGCCTGTCTAATGCCTTTCAAAACGCTATGGGGTGTTTGGGAAGGAGTGTGAACAAGTCCTTAATGTTTCATTTGAAATTATGGGGTATGTAACCTATAGCACACACAGCATGTATTTTTTGTTCAACTTGATGACATGGACTCCAGTGCATGTGCAGAAGTGTGAACGCAGCCTTGAATATTACTGAAATCTATATCCCAGGTTGACATTGCAGACATCATGAACCAGTTGGCTCTTCTGAGTTCTATAATCTCAGAGAGAAGTGCAGGACCTGAAAGCGTACCTTTAAAGTCCTAGATTGTAACCTCGAAAGAGCAGGGCCCTCGATCCCCTCGTGTTTTGCATTGTATTTTATTGTTCTGTCCCCCTTTGTAATGTACAGCGCTGAGCGAACTATTGGGGCTTTATAAATACTGTATAATAAATATGTAAACCCTCACCTTGTAAAACAACCAATTCTTTTTAAAATAGAAATGAAAGGCAGAACATTTGTGTATAGATATTACATTTTTTTTTCCTCTCTCCTTTTTTTATAAGTGATCAGATTCACTCTGTTCTCAGCTTAACAGAGAGGTGGGCAAGGAGAAAAAGCAGCCCATTGATCTTCCCAGTGAATGGCTCTGCAGGGGTGTGTCAGGACAAGTCTGATCATTGGAGGAGAGCAGATAGAGTTCCCAGCACAGCTAAAGAACTGACCACGCCGTCTTCTCATGCCTAGTGTGATCAGTTTTTAATAGGAAAGCAGAAGGACTGGCGGGAATACCAGGGATTTCACACAAGAGGAAGCAATAAAAAGAGAACAGGATATGTTTTCATACAAGTACATGGTATAACAGGTATATATCAAGAATATGAAATGCTGGGTTTACATATTCGTTAACCCTAATCTAAGTTCTCATGTTGCCTTGCCTCTTCCCCACTCTCACAATTTAATTATTTTTTTTTTTTTTCTGTGCCCCCACACCCCAGTATTTTGTGTGTGCACAGAGCAATAGGCCCTGCTGAGCCCTGTGCAGATTTCTCCAGCTCATTTGTGGCTTTCCTCATCCATGTGCAGAGACAGCTACTATGAATGGCTTGAAATGTTGCTGTCTTTGCACATGTGCCGTAAATCTCCCGGAGTGTGTGGATCTGCTAAAGCACTCTGCCAGAAAGGCTGGGCAAAGCCCTCCAGCATGTGCCATAAGAGGGGGTGGGACAGTTCCACTTAAAAGGGAGCTGAAGTTCTGCTTCAAGTCACCCTGGGGGGGTGAATGTTCCCTTTAAATTAAGATTAGTTCGCTATCCCTGTCCCACAGGACTGTGCTGTGTAGCAGAGCTGTATAAGGGTTCATGTACACGGGACGTTTGGGAAAACTCTTCTGAATGATGGAAATTGCTGGAAAACTTAGGTTAAAAATCTGTTTAGTATGTTTGCATACCATGTTTAGAAGCTAAGATAACCTCAGGAGACCTTCCAGAATGCACTGAAAAGCAGTAAAAAAATTAACTATTTCAGACATTTTGAGAGAAATAGAGAGAGCAGAAGCAGAGAGAGCAGTATGTGTTGAGGTGACCTGTCTTTTCTGGTTGTATTCACTATGGATCCCATCATGAGAATAATGCGGCACGTTCTACCATATTTTTCTCCACGCAAAACCTGGAACTGACTGCGCTGGTGTATCGGGTCCATTTGAATACATGGAAAACGCTTTGCATGCATTTCTGATGATGAAAAAGGCTCTGGACAGCATCTGGATATGGAACAGTAAAAAAAAAAAGCTTTTAAATGCAAACGCTTATAAACGCGGTTAGCTGCGTTTACAAGCGGTTGGCATTTGAAACGCTGATAAAATCTAATCCTCAACACAAGGTTGGTGTGTTCAAAAAAACGATTATAAACTCAACTGCTTGTAAACGACTATGTATACATAGGGAAACTTTAGGGAGAGTTTTTTTTTTTTTTTTTTTGTAAACTTGTGTTTATTGAAGTTTTTGAAAATAAGTACAAAACATAGCCTTGTGGTATTCCCCAGCTCACAGAACATAACACCACAAAACAAAGTTTAAAATGATAACCTTGTAGACTTCACCTCCACAACATCTCCAAGATACGCCCGTTCCTAACCTCGGAAACCACTAAGCAACTCATTCACTCCCTTGTTATATCTCGCCTTGACTATAGTAACTCCCTCCTCAATGGCCTACCTCATCACAGGCTATCCCCTCTTCAGTCTATCATGAATGCTGCTGCCAGAATCCTCCACCTTACTAACCGTTCTGTATCTGCCACCCCTCTCTGCCAATCCCTCCACTGGCTTCTCATTGCCCAACGGATAAAATTCAAAACATTAACAATAATCTATAAAGCCATTTATAACTCCGCCCCAAATGACATCACCAATCTGGTCTCCAAATATCACCCAAACCGTACTCTCCGCTCCTCGCAAGACCTCCTACTCTCTAGCTCCCTTGTCTCCTCTTCCCATGCTCGTCTCCATGACTTCTCCAGAGCTTCCCCCATCCTCTGGAACTCTCTACCCCATTTTATTAGACTATCGCCTACTCTGCTCACTTTTTTAGGCGATCTCTGAAAACCTCTCTCAGGGAAGCCTATCCTGCCCTCAGCTAATACTGGAATCTTCTACTCTTTCAACCAGTCCATCCCCCACAGTTACTACCTATTGTACCACTAGCCTCTCCCTCTTAGATTGTAAGCTCCAAGGAGCAGGGCCCTCCTATCCCTCTTGTATTGAACTGTATTGTCTCCTGTTATATTGTAATGCGCTGAGCAAACTGTTGGCGCTATATAAATCCTGTATAATAATAAAAATAATAACCTCATAGTACAATCTTCTGCTGAGCCCTATTTTCTCGCATCGATACATGTAAAGAGTATGAATGTGTTGGCTATGAATCCAGTGCTGAGTAGGTCTTGCACATCTGCTGGACAGAGCTGGGAAGCTGATGTAGTAATCTTTAAAAAAAAAAAAAAAAAAAAAGCATTCCTTCACAAAACAGAGCACAGCGTGTCAAAGTGCAACTTTATGAAAGAAAAAAAAAAATGGGAAAACTGGTGGGATTTTTAATGCAATGCCTCCTCTTCATTAAAGTTACTTACATTCCTGTCCACCCTTGTACAGTGAGCTGTGCACATGCAGCTCATTGTAGAAGTTTGCCAGTGCCGACATGACTGAACAACTGCGCATGCATGGGAGTGATGTCATTGCGGCCCAGCCAGTGAAAGCGGCTGAAGATTGATACCCGGAATCCAGCTACCCGAAGATGTGAGTGGCTGGTGGGCAGCTCCAGGATGCCACATCACTGGAGTGAAGATGAGTACAGCTCCACTTTTGTGTATTGAGGACGCTGTATTGCATTGGGAGGTTTTTTGCAGCCATTTATAAATTCTAGATTGTTCACTTTTAGGATAGCAATAGGCTCTGTTTTTAATTCCATTTAAGGGTACCTTTAATAAATCAAGTCAATGCATTAAAAAAAAAAATACTGTGATTTTAAAATTTGTGGTATACATAATTGATGCTCCTGTTATGTTTGCCTAGAATGCCTAGAATTTTTTTCTATTTTGCAAACATAAAAATGTTCAATCAGACGACTTGAATGATGCATTCTTCTGGTATGTGTCTGTTTTTGTATGTCTGTCTTTCTCCGGCTCCATAGAGACAGCATAGGTTTACTGTGTACTGTGTCTTTTCTCAAGGTGTTCACCTGTAAACCCCCAATGTTGCTTCAAGAGACGAGTGCTGGAGACCTCCTGACAAAGGCGGCAGCTCAGGGAGATTTTGAGGAGGTGAAGAGACTGCTGCACCAGGAGAGGATCCATCCCGACTGCCTCAACCGCTTTGGGAGGACTGCATTGCAGGTGTGCAGGAGATTGTGTATATTATTATTATTATTTTTTTTTTTTATACCCACACAGAAACTGTGGCAAATTTGGCAAATTTTCATAATAAAGTAAGGCTATAATTGTTTGTGCCAAATGTGTTTTGTTTAAGTTTATGAATTGTATTTTTTTTGTTATACTATATTTACAGTGCTCAGCATAAATGAGTACACCCCAAAAGATTTGTCAGAAAACCTTTTAGTTTCCTTTCAGAGTCAAACTTTTCTATGGGGCACCATACTACAAAATACTTCCACAAATACAGGCCATTGATTGCAAACAAGATTTGTTAATTTGCACACACAAAAAAAGTATTTTTCCTAACAAATTCATTCAAGACCATGTTGCAAATATGAATACACCCCAATGAAAGGCTTAGGAAAAAAGCTAAATTTTAGACAACAAAATCCTAATTAACAAGAATTCAGTTACAGGTAAGTCTAATTATTCATTAAATAGGTGTCCAGCAGACAGTTGATTATAAAGGGGCATTTCTTAACAAAGAAAACCCCTTCCCATTTCATGCTGACAGCAGTGGCACCACATGGATGAGAAATGTCACCAGATCTGAGAGAAAATAATTTCTTTATAGACCAAAGGTGAAGGCTACAAGAAGATCAGCAAAGCTTTACTTATCAGTCAGAATACTGTAGCAAAAGTGATACAAAAATTAACAACAATGGAACTGCATCCATCTCACAGAGACGTCCAGGCCATCCACCGAAGTTAACACCTCGACAGGAGTGTCTTCTGATGAGAAGGGTTGCAGAAAATCGTCATGCAAGTTCATTGCAGTTAGCTAAAGAAGTAGAAACCCAAACTGGGGTGATTGTTGCCCGTGACACAATACGGGGTACACTGCAGAGGAATGGCATGAATGGGTGTCGTCCATGAAGGAAGCCTCTCCTAAAGCCCATGCACAAAAAAAACGATCTAGAATTTGCTAGGGCCCATGCAGAAAGTCTATGGAGACTACATATTACTCTGGAGTAATGAGACCAAGATAAATGTTTTTGGAACTGATGGCTTCAAAACTGTATGGTGTAAAGATGAGGAGTACAAAGAAAAATGCATTCTGCCTACAGTGGTGGCCGTGTCCTTCTGTGGGGCTGCTGGTGCCGGGGAGCTGCATTTCATTGATGGTATCATGAATTCACACATGTACTGCTCTATATTGAAAGAGAAGATGCTACCATCACTCCATGACCATGGTCGTTGTGCATTTTTCCAACATGACAATGATCCAAACCACACATCTAAGGCCACTATTGCATTTCTGAAGAACAGAGTGAAAGTGATTCAGTGGCCAAGTATGTCTCCTGATCTGAACCCAATCAAACGCCTATGGGGAATTCTGAAGAGACAAGTTGAGCATCACTGTCCATTCAGCATCCAGGCTCTAAAAGAGGTCATTCTTGAAGAATTGAAAAAGATTGATGTTGCAATATGTCACCAACTTGATCATTCCATGCCTAGAAGACTTGGTCCTGTCCTTACAAATCATAAAGGTCATACAAAATACTAGATGGAGTAGTTTTTGTTGTGGGGTGGATTCATTTTTGCATCAACTAATTTGAGTAAAGAAGATTTTGCAATTTAAGTTCTATTATTAACCTTACTTTCATGTAATGAAACGTTCTACAAAACTAAAATTTTGGAAATTGTTCTTGTGTTCATTGAGATATTGATTAAAATCTTACTTTCAAAAGGGGTGTACTCATTTATGCTGAGCACTGTACGCAGTTCTTTACTTGTTTTCCCAAAAACCATTATTACATGACAAGGGCTTCCCATATCACTATGTGCTAGTAAAATAGAGGGCACAGCACAAGTATTTCCTTTCAGGCTTGCTGTCTTTCCCTGAAAACTTATACAGAGACGGTGGAGTCCCGGGCAATCCCAGGACCTCACCCCTTATACATATTGGGGTCTTGCACATGCCTAGCATAAATTTCCTGGGATTTTCCCACACACAGCTTAGCCGGAGCTACTGATCAATGTATTCCGTTGCAATAAGATCGACTGGCTGGTGGGATTTCTCCATCTAGCGTGCGCGCGTGTGTTGTTTTTTTTTTTTTTTTCTTCTTTTTAGTTTTGCTCAAAAACACTGTCTGTGGTCAGGTTTAGTCTCATACCCGTGGCAGTTTGATCATTGTTTGATCTATTCAACAACAAAACATCACCCTGTAATTATTGTTTCTCTGTGCTGTCAGGGGTTGTGGGACTCCCTTAGGCAGAAGCGGCTTGTTCATTTTGCTGTCTTTTAATTTTCGGTTGTCGCACCACTCCCTGCACTGTAGGTGTGCAAAATTAACTTTGTACAGCAACTGTAAGACTTCAGGTATCTACTAGCGTCTGAACTGGTATCGCAGTAAATGTTTTAACTGCTATCCTTTTTCCCCTACCATACATTTTTAGCATATTCATAGATCATACATATGTTACTTTTATGCAATATCTTCATGTTATGCAATGCGGTCATCAAGCCACTGATTAATTTCCACTTTCATCCAGCATATCAAAGGGTTAATTCCTTCTACATCCATTTCATAAGACTCATGGTCTCAGACCTTTTGGTTTGACTTGACCATAAACTTCTTTTGCATCTTTCAAGTAATTTAATGGACAGGCCAGGAGACTCCTGGCCTGCACCATTTAGCAATTTTTAGAGGTAGACTCATACCCACCCACTTTTTTGACCAATCATAACTACAGAAGATGGTGGATGGAGGTGAGTGGGTTTTCAAGTGAAATCTATCTACTGTATGTGGACCAGATTTTGTCATATTTGCCTGGGCAGCCTCTGCTCATGTATGTCTGAGAGAATTGGGTTCCTAGTGGCATGCCTAAGTTGAAGATATCTGAAGAAATGCCAGTTGGAGAGATCATATTCCTCTTTTAATGAGTCAAAGGTATGGAGGTCGCCTGTCTGAAAGATATGATTGAGGGTGTGAATTCCCGCTGGAATCAGAAATTTTAGTCAGGTGAGGGAGCACAGGGTTGCCCCAGAGAGGGGTTTTAGGAGACCAGACTTCGAGGTTACATGACCATTTTGAGCAGCTTTAATTCTCATTTTCAATGTTTGAGTTACGGCCAGAGACAATAGGGGCCCTCTATAGACCAAAGATTGGAGTAGTTGAGGGGAGCCAACTATCGCCTCCAAATCTAAAGCAGGGCTCCCATCAGGAAAAGTAAACCAGTAGTGTGGGGTAATTAAAAGGGAGGTCAGGTAGTAAAAAAAAAATACAAATTCCGCAGAGCCAAACCAGCTGCTTCAGTAGGAAGCTGTATGGTAAGAGCTATTCCAAAAAGGACTTGGGTTCTAGGGAAACATAAATTCCCAAATATTTAAACTGTTGAACCCATTGCAAGGGGGTAGTGGTGGCCAACTGATATGCATGTTTGTCTTAGGGAAAGAGGGTAGGTTTGGACCAGTTTATGCTTCTACCTGAGTAATAACTAAAGTCTATAAAGGTCTGCAGAGAGGCGGTCAAGGAGGACTGAGCATCATTATTACACAGCAACGTGCCATTGGCATACAATGATAACTTGTCTTCCAGTGCCCCTGCCCGCAGACCTCGAATTTGATGGTTGGCATGAACCAAAGTTGCAAGGGGTTCCATGGCCAAAACTAAAAGGCCTAGTGACGGGGCAACCCTGCCTTGCACCTTTTATGTAAGGCAAAAGAAGTGGAGACGATATTGTTGGCAAATACTCTGTCTGTAGAGGCTGAATATATTAACTTGACCCACTATATAAATTTAGGGCCAAAACAAAATATAAGTAAAGTGACCCAGAGGTGTGGCCACTCCAAAGAGTCGAATGATTTTTCGCTGTCTAGAAAAGTGGTAACTGTGGTGCCATTATTGACATGCTGAACACGGAGATGTGAGAATAAGTTGTCAGTGCCCTTACCTGGGATGAATCCAGCCTGATCTTTATGAACCTGCGTGGTAATAGATTCTTCCAGCTAGGTCCTTCGCCAGGATACTTGCACCCACGTTAACCACTTCAAGTCCGAACACTTTTACCCCCTTCCTGTCCAGGCCAATTTTCAGCTTTCAGTGCTATCACATTTTGAATGACAATTGCGCGGTCATGCAACACTGTACCCATATAAATCTTTTAGCATTTTTTCAGACAGATAAAAATCCCAGTGGTGAATAAATAGCAAAAAAAAAATAAAACTTTATTTTGGTGGTATGTAAATGAAAAAGTCCACAAATTTTGAAAGTGTTTTTTCTTATAAAATTTTGCAAATAGTATTTCATCATAAATCTTGGCCAAAATTTATTCCGTTATCTTTTTAGTAAAAAAAAATAAACCAAATTAGTTTATAACCAAAAATTATAATTTTTAAACACTTTTTTTTTTTTTTTACTTTTATTTTTCTATATTTATTTTTTCATACGGTCACCTTAGCAGTACAGTGTCACCATGGTGACACTGTACTACTTGTAGGGGATGATGAAGATTTTTTTTTTTTTTTTTTCATACACTAATTGCTTTATCACCGATAAAGGCTGTAAAAGCAATCATTTCTCCTTCTCTCTGTCTGCATTCTTGCAGCCATTGAGAACTACTGAGTGAGCTGTGATTGGTCACAGCTTGTCACATGGTACAAGGCTGTTTGGAATAGCCTTATACCATGTGATCTCTGTGATGTTTCACACGTAGTAAGCAATGATATCAGAAGTGACATCTTGCTTACTACTCTGCATATGATCACTGATCGGCCGATCAGTGATCACATGATCGGGACCTCGCACAGAGGTCCCGTCCGACGATCGGTGTTCCACTGTGTCCGGATGCCACCCGACCCTGCACTGCCACCGTCTGGCCGTTTATATACAACGGATGGACGGGAGGTCGTTAAGGAGGTCTATTGGGCAGTAAGAAGAACATGTATTAGGGTCTTTCCTTGGTTTGCATATAGTCACAATCATTGCCTTCATCTTAGATGTTGGGAAGGTCTGAGTTCGAATAACATGTGAAAGTGTCTTGTGGAGGCAAGGAACCAGAATGTCAGCATAGTGTTTATAATATTCCACCAGGAGGCAATAAGTCCCAGAAGCTTTACCGGACTGTAATGATATGATGGCTTGAAGTTTCTCATCTGGGGTGGTATCGGCCTCTAGATCAGAACAGTAGGAGACAACAAGGGTAGGGAAATGTTATTTCTCCTCACTGCCTTTCACCCCAATTATTCTGTCTCATCGCCTCTGAAGCTCATTCCAAACGGGCTTCAGAGAAGAGAGAGATTTAAACACGTCTAAATATACCCTATACCCCGTGATGGAGATTATGCATGGTGTAGGGATAACAGGATGTGGGTATGACATTCTAGTTTTCCATTAATGTGCAACTGCACCTTTGCACTTTTATAGTAGTCTCCTGTCCTCTTCTCGCTCTTACACCTTCCTGTACCCAATCCAGTGAGAGAACGCTGTCTAGATTACACAGCAGACAGGGTGGATAAAAATCAATGATTTAAAAAAAAAAAAAAAAAATTGGATTTTTTTTTTTATTTAAATCAGATTTTTTTGAATAAAATGCTTTTTGGAGGAAAATATATTACCATCCAAAGGTTATTCCATCATGAAATAAAGATTAGTTTTTTAATTATGTAGAATAAGGCTGTATAGGTTTAATTTTTTTTTTTTTAAATTCCATGAATCCATTCACAATGTCATGCTTTTCCAGAGGTTTTTGTAAAATTATTGGGCAGTTTCTCTGCCTACAAGATATTATCACAGATGATTGGTTTACTTTGCAGTTCTCAAAACTGAATTTGACTCAGCGGAGATCACATGCCTCTTCTTCACAGCAAAAATGTTATAACATGAACAGAGTTAAGAAAAAGACCTTCATCCTAACTTCTACAAACCTATGAATACAGAATCAACCCCTTCAGTGCTAAGTTTCAAGAAGTTCATTGAATAGAATAGAAACAATATTTTTCTGATTGTTTGGAGTGGAATAGATCTGCACAAGAAGAAAGTGAAACTAAATGTGAGGAGGGAGGGGCTGACAGTCTACGTTTCTTAAAATATATATATTTTGTTTAGCCAAATTGGTTACCAAACATGGATGTTTAAGCAAATCACATATGCTGGAATGTTATTGTTTCAGATGAATAAATCTATTTAAATTGTTATTATTAAGGTAATGATTATTTATTTTTCTCCTTCCTAAGTACAACAGAAAAGTTGTCCAAATATGAATGATTAACCTATTAAACTGGGGATAAAAAAACTAATATGAAAAGTTATTCTAAAAATCTTCATCTACTTGCATATTAAAGTTATACCAGCAAGAATTAGTCTTTATGTAGAAAACTAGGATTTAAATCAAGCCTTACTGACTAGTGATTTTAAATCAGTTTGATTTAAATCAAATCCACCCTGACAGCAGATAGTCAAAATGTTCCTCACTTGCGCTCTGCACTCTCCTGAGTACAAGATTTTACCCTAGACCAGTGGTGGGCAACCTTTTTTTTCAACTGAGCCAAATCTCGCCAAAACCACGATTGAAATTTATTTTGAGAGCCACATTTTTAAAACTGAAAATACATCCCCCATATAGTAATTCATCCCCCCTATAGTAATTCATCCCCCATATAGTAATTCATCCCCCCTATAGTAATTCATCCCCCATAGTAATTCATCCCCCCTATAGTAATTCATTCCCCATATTGTGTCAATTCACTTACCTTTGCTCCGCGGGTTCCTCTTGCCGTGTTCCCGCGCCGTTCCGGTCTTCAGGGCGGACTGTGAGAGGAGAGGAGTTCGTCACGCTGCCCCGCCTACATCCTGACAGCCAATGTTTGCCACGCTCCGCGGGCCGGATTAAAAGGTCCGCCGGGCCGTAGTTTGCCCATTGCCGGGCTAGCTGCAGAGTCCTGACTTTTGGTGCGGCCGCCCGAGAGGAGGGAGGGGAGCGGGCGCCCGGCACACAGAAGAGCCGCATGAAAGCGTGTAAAGAGCCGCATGTGGCTCACGAGCCGCGGCTTGCTGACCACTGCCCTAGACTAACTAGACCGAATCTAAAGCTCATGGGTGGGCCTGCCCGGAAAGGGCATCATAGTTGGTGGCCACATGCTGGATCTGGGGCAAATGTGTGTAAAACTGGGAGGGGCAGGAGGACTACGATATAAATTGCAGTTCTTTTAAAGAATTAAAATAGGTGATACTGCAATTGGTCTGTTCTTCCTTCATGTCTGGAATACATTTCTTTCTATCCATCTGTCTACAGGTGATGATGTTCGGTAGTACGTCTGTAGCATCAGAACTGCTGAAACAAGGAGCCACGACAAACATTCAAGACTCGCATGGAATAACACCGGCACACGATGCAGCCCGTACAGGTTTCCTAGACACATTGCAGATCCTGGTTCAGTATGGCGCAGATCTTAATGTGCCTGATGTCTCCGGGTCTCTCCCTATTCACTTGGCTCTTCGTGAAGGTCACATTCCTGTCGTTGTCTACCTCGCTTCACGATCCAACCTGCAGCATCGTGACCGAGAGGGTCGAACGCCCTTACAGCTCGCCTCTACGCTTGATCCCAGCCTTGCAGCTGTTTTGGAGCATTATACGTAGGAAAAAAAAACATTTGATGGCATCAAAGAGGCCACATGAACAACAGATGGTGTGATCCATATTGCTAATGCTGTGTGTTTTGGTATTGCCGCATTATATAACACAGCTTAAATTCCACAGATTAATCCCTTGGACAGGAATAAAGTGCATCCATCTCCAGGCAATGTGAAGAAAGCCACCGTGTGTCCTAATATCCTCCGTAGACTCTATTATATATATTTTTTTTTTTATTAGAGCCTATGACATCTCACATAAGTCAGCCATAACATGGATTCCTTAAGGCTGGCTGTTGAAGAATATTGGCTTCTTTCACAAAATGGCCATCTCTGTTGTTGAGCAACTCATGCACTTTATCTTTCTGATCTGTTCATGTTGAAGTTTATCAATGCACAGAAATATTCAGTAAGATGGTGTAGGGAATGCTGAATGTTTTTGGGTTGCAGCAGATATCATTGTTGCTCTTTGCACCATCTTATTGGATTTGCCTGTTAACATCTGTTGTCCATTTTGGACAATTTGGAGGCTTTTCAGAGACTTTTTGGGTGTATATATTAATATATATGTATGCATATAATTTAAATGTGTACTTATGGCCGGTTATGTGCAGTTTTTAATTTTTTTTAATTTTTTCTTTTACTACTCAGGTTGTTTCATTTTGATGCATAATAATATTTTGTCATGTTTATTTACCTATTACATCTTGTTTTATGCAAAAGGATTGAAAGTAAGCTGTCATGTGATCTGAAGGTACTATGACGCACAGTAACCATCAGGTATTACAAGATTTAATACCTAACTTTTCTGAGGGGAAAAAGATCAAGGTATAAGGCAGGGCAGCAAAGATGACATTCTGTAAATTGTATTTATCAGACTTTTTGTTTGTTGGTCTCTGCAGGCCCAACTCCTGGTTAGAAAATGACACACACACCAAGGGTTAAATGCTTGTTCACTCTAGGGGGTAGAGGAAGGGATTGTATTGCTTGATGTATTCCCTACAACAGACGTCCGTGCTCTCCTCCTGATGCTATGGACTGCCCTACAGCACCTTCATGTTCAGTGCAGGGCTGTTAGTCCTGCATTGTATGTGAGGAGGTAAGCAGGCAACCAAGGGCCTTAGGCTGGCCATACACTATACAATTTTCTGCCCATTTTCCTTTTAGATTTACCTTCAACTGTGTAGTGCAAGGTTCTACCTAATTGGAAACCATTGAAAGTGTTGTTTTGGGTTTGACCTCCTATTATATGGTTTTTGGTAAATCTAAAGCAAAAATCTCAAGAAAATTGTATAATGTATGGCCAGCCTTAGAGAAGACCAGTCACACGGATAGAGGAAGCTTACTGGAGGAAGAACTAAGGCTACATTCACACCGAAGCGTTGCATTTTCTGGAGCAGAATTGCATGTTTTTGCAGCTTTTGGTAGGTCCCCCCCCCCCCCGCAAGTAAAAAGTGTGGATGCTGCTGAAAAAGCTCATCGAACACTTTTCAGGCATTTCCATTGAGGTCTATAGGGACAAAACCGCTCAATTCTGCCTAAAAAGTGGCTCATGTACTTTTTTGAGTGACAGGCATTTTGCTACAAGCAACAGGACGCTCAGAACAGGGGCTATTGAAAACAATAGATTTGTTTGTTTAGTCTTTGTTCACAAAAAGTTGCTTTGAACCGCAGGCGGAATCACTGCGATTTTCAAAACTTTTAAAATGTTGAATCGCACATTAGCATGTTCAGGTGTCATTCGTTTTAATGGCGCCTAAAAACACGCAGCAATTCAGCTGCAATTCTCGCGCAACGAATCACGTTGCAATTGCGCAACACGTGTTACCCAAAAGAAGTTGTGAAACATCTTTTGGGCGATGCACAACAATCCCGGCAGAATTCACCCACGGTTTTAGGTGCCGTTGGAGTGAAAGGCACTTGAACACTCTGAGGTGCGATTTGACATTTTAACAGAGTGTTTTGAAATTGTGGGCAGAATTACGGTGATTCCACCCGCAATTTAAAACGCCTATATGTGAATGGAGCCAGAGTGTTTGTTTTTTGAGCTTTGAGCTACAAAGCGCTCAAGTGTGAACTGGGCCTAGATTAAGTTTAAGGGTCAGTTCACGTCATAGAAACGCAGTCCTGATGCGTCTTTGCATGTGCTCTTTTGGTGCCGTTCCCCCCCCCCCCCTTTTTATTTATTTATTTTTTTTTTTTTTTATCTTAAATGGGGATATGTGCATTGTGGTGGGTTTTTGCCATGTTTCAGCACAGTTAAAACAAGAAGAAAAAAAAAAAAACAGTAGTTTTTCTGCACCTTTTTTTTTTTTTTTTTTTTTTTTTTTTTTTTGGCACTGGGATAAACTAGGCCACTAGAACCCATACAACTTACTGTCAATGTGTGTGTTTTTTTTTTTTTTTTTTTTTTTAACACTCGCCTCACTGGACTGCATCTGGTATGAACTGGCCCTCACACCTTTTTTCCTCCAACCATAGACTTAACAAGCATTTAACCTTGCAGTGTGCCTGGAGTTGGGCTTGAAATATCTTGAATACTGTGTTCACAGTTTGTGCAGGTCTTGATCAAACTTCAGTCGCTTTTTGTTGGACTGAAAAAAATTCAGTTTTCTGAAAGTCATTTATTTTCACTTAAGTATTTGGGGCTTTTTTTTTCTATCTGAAATCAGCTTTTCAAAGATGGACTATTTGTGAGAGATGTCCTATAAATACCTGTTCATTTCTTCTGAGTATGGATGGTGGCATCTGTTTTCAGCATGGTTGTTTTCAGATAAGGGCTCAGGCTTCAACTTCCATGAGAGAACCAGGGCTGTATGGAGACACTGTCACCTCACTTATTCAGGGCACAGTTGCAGCATCTTTGTAAAGAGCCTTTGGGGGCTTGCATTGCTAGTGCTCAGATTCAGGGCTGTGCGTGTGCATATAAACAGGCAGCGTATGTACGTAAGGCTGTAGTTCCAGCCATGCAAGGGCTCCAAGGGACTATGCAAGGCAATGGCGGCGGGGGGGGGTTAGAGTACAAGGCAACTTTACATTCTTCCCAAGTTTTAAGAATGCATTAAACATGGTCAGCAGCATTATATTAAATATATATTTTTTTTTTATACTTACGAGGGTTATTGACACTTTTGAACTTTGAACTGTGGGCTTCTTCTTTGTCTTGCAGTATCATTTGTGTTAGTGTTTTACATTTCTTTTTATCGTTTTAAAATTATACATGTCAACAAATGTATATGAAACAGAGAAAAGCATAACGCAGTGCAGATTATCAAAGCCCCGTCACCCTCTTCAGAAACTAAATTCCGAACTAAATGACTCCCAAAAGTAGTTTTAAAAAAAATGTCCCCAGATCACTCATGAGACTACAATTTAGGGGTAGGCGGACTAGCAGATGAGGAATGTTCCTCCTTATAATACTCCCACGAGCTTGCATTGTGAGCTTTGCTTATGCTGATAAATTTCATAGATTCCGGTTTCCCAAACCGTAGCGTGGGAGGACACTTGTATTCCATAACTGCTAGCGCAGTGTTTAGAAGAAAATTGCCCTTTGGGGATTGATGTGATGTGAAGTTCATAGTCCTCACCAAGCACGTGCCAGAGAATATTGCAGTGCCTTTAAATCGTATAGATCGCAAGTAACAATGATACAGGTATTACAAATTGTCTTGGAAAAATAACAAATACCTTGATGAAAAACCGCTTTAAAGAGGAGCTTTTCTTGCATCTGATCTATCGTCTGCCTCTTTTTTAATTGTATGTCTTCTGTTGGACTGCACAGAACTACTTTCCAGGCAGAGCAAAAAAATAAATTTGTCTATAACTAAGGCTGGCCATGCACTATCCATTTTTCTATACAATTTCTGCCCAATTTCCTTTAGATTTACCTTCAACTATGTAGTGCAAGAGCCTGCCTAATTGGATACAATTGAAAGTGTTGTTATGCAGGCCATAGACCGGCCGAAAACCGGCCGTTTTGAAAAAAAAAAAAAGATAAAATCGGTCGTTCAATAGGCCGACGTTACCACCAACGGTAAAAAAAAAAAAAAAATCTGCCAATTTTCGTTCCGTCTACGGCCCGGTATTTAATTACTTCTGTTCCTGCAGAGAGCTCCACTATTATATTTGACATGAAAAAGTATTGCGGTTGCAGCAATGTATCTATTTGTATCCATTTCAGCTACAGATGTTTTTATTCAGATACAAATAGATACATTGTTGCAACAGCAATACTTTTTCATGTCAAATATAATAGTGGACTGGAATTCTTCTTGCTGGTCACGGCTCATTCGCAGATTTTTTTATCAGTAAAAAGATCGGCCGATTTGCCCATCATTGCCAGGAAAATCGGCCGATTTTTTTTTTTTTTTTTCCCCCCCCCCCCCCCCAACTTCACCGATAAAATAAATGTGCCAAAATCCCAAAAAAAGGCCGACCAATTAACCCACTAACTGTGCGAAAATTGGCCAATTTTTTTTTTTTTTGTGCCAAAAAAATCGGCTGATTTTCGACCCGTCTATGGCCTGCATTAGGTTTGACCTCATATTTTATGGTTTTTTGGTAAATCTAAACCAAAAATGTCAAAAAACTTGGTTCATTTTATACAATACAATTTTCTTGAGATTTTTGGTTTAGATTTACCAAAATCCATATAATAGGAGGTCAAACCTAAACAACACTTTTAATTGTATCCAATTAGGCAGGCCCTTGCACTACATAGCTGAAGGTAAATCTAAAGGAAATTGGACAGAAAATTGTATAGTGTATGGCCAGCCTAAGCCATCTTTTTATTACAAGCTGACGAATGGCTAGTAATAGTCTGCAGCTTGCCTGTAGATGACCGTCTGAAGTGAAATCCACTTGGCGAAGCAAGATCCCCCACCTTGACATACATTATGTGTGATGCTTCTCTGCTTTTTCTAGTTAGTTTTGCAAAAAGAAAACAAGTAGGCTGCATCTGTTTTGCGAGGTGTCTTGAACCTCGTTCACACAGGTGTTGGAAATAGGCGGTTGGCTTGCATTACTACCACTTCTTATCTGCCTATCCAAGCCACTCAGGATTGTTAAAACATGGAGCAGATGGTGGTGTACACATGGCAGCATTAGTGTCGCTTGGCTTCATGGTGAGGCAAAAGTAATCCCTCCACAGTGTTCAGCTGCAAACATGCCTATATAGCCTGGTTTCCAGATTGTGACGTGTCATTTCCCATTGTAGCATTGTAAAATAAAACAACTTGCAGTGGGTGTTTGAGGAGCATCACTCCATGTGACACGATCACCTATACCATGCATCTGAAACACGCATTGACACTATAGGTGCATGTCAATGGTCGCTTCCAAATTGAACACTTGTGTGAACTTCGCCTGAGTGTTAATATGGCAGGTTCAGTTTGTAAATGTAAAAATGTTGCAAAAGCTGAGCACAGTATTTTGTTTACATGTAAAATGTTACATTTAGTTCAGTTTTTTTCATATGTAGTTATGGTTCTTTGCACACTTTTTTTCAAGAATACATTTTTCTTAAAGTGACCCTGAGTTATAAAGGACCATCCCTGTGAGAGAAGAGGCACTATACTTACTTTTTCAGCTTTTTGTTTTGAAACGCGGCCTCTTCAGTGCTCTTCACCTGTTGGATAGTTGGAATACTTGTTCTCCCGCCATGTGTATTGGTTCTTCCTGCCAGCTTGTATGAGCCTTTAGGAGAATCCATTGCATCTGCGATAGTGTATAAGATACAGGACGCTGGAAAGCGAAGTAAAGTTTTGGGATTTTTTTTTTTTTTTTGGAATTCTGTGATGATGGGGGCACTTTAAGAAATGACTGGATAGATTTCAGCAAGCTCATCACAGTTCTGGGCATCTTTCAGGGCATTCTATGAATACGTCAAAACAACTGCATGCTGTCATATTTAAATGAATAGCAGCAGACAAGTGCTGGTGCCAAGTACTTTTTAAATACTGTGCTTTTAAAGTGCACAGGACCTTCCAACAGATCTCCAATATTAACTGAAAGCAGTAGTAAAGTCATGTTCATAATTGAACAAAAAACAGGTTTAAGACAGACACTTACCCACAAACGGAGCCCTCAGTGCTGATCTGTCAGGGCTCTCCCTGGTCTCCGGCAGCTTCCATGTTCACCCGGTCTGTCTTCTGGGTTTGGTATCTTCATCCACTTGAATGGCTGGGCAACGGTGACATCACTTGCACATAGGCGTCACTCGGTCATAAATGTGGTCTGAGATGCGCATTTATGGCTCGGATCACATTACCCGCTGACAGACGGGGGACATTTAAGACCGAAATGACCACTAGGGTCTCTTATGTTATAAAAGCACTGACTCAGCGTTTTTTTTTTTTAATAATTCCTGCCTTTTACTACCACTTTAAATTTTAATCAAAGGCAATATTTTTTTTTAAGTTTTGAATAGAGTGGCAAGAGATTAGAATACCTGTCAGGTATCTCTCAATTGTCTAGGTCTGGCTATTTAATTGTTGAAAGGCAGCTTCAGCTTTCTGATTGGTTGATTTTCCCACAAGCAAAGTCCATATGACCAAATACTTTTTCTGGAGAGACTGCTGCTCCAGGTCTAAGCATTTCGGTGATTCTTTTGGTTTTTATCCATCCCAGCACAGAATATGAACATTTAAAAAAGGGGCAGATTTTCAGGAACTGATAAATGTTTCCCTGATAAGGGCCTACAGAATGAAATGGCTCCACACTAACTTCCAGGTTCCCAGGCATAGTCCTGCACACAGTGGGGTTGATTTACTAAAACCGGAGAGTGAAAAATCTGGTGCAGCTGTACATGGTAGCCAATTGGCTTCTAACTTCAGCTTGTTCAATTAGGTTTTGAAAAGAAAAAAAAAAAAAAAAAACTAGAAGCGGATTGGTTTCTTTGCAGAGCTTGCACTCTCAAGTTTTAGTAAACTAAAACCAACCCTATTGTTTTTGGGCTACTCTAAGCCATTTATTTTAAATGGCTTCCCCAGCGACCCCCACCCCCACCAATAGCAGAGATGGTAGAGTTATGCAGTCCATAGACAGGTCAAAAACTGGCCGTTTTTAAAAAAAAAAAAAAAAAAAATCGGCCGATTTTCGTCCCGTCTACGGCCGCCATTTAATTCTGTCCCTTGCAGAGAGCTCTGCTATTATATTTGATGTGAAAAAGTATTGCCGTTGCAACAATGTATCCATTTTGGATACAGATGTTTTTATTCGGATACAAATAGATGCATTGTTACAACCGCAAGACTTTTTCATGTCAAATATAATAGCGGACTGGAATTCTAATTCTTCTTCCTTCTTCTTCTTCCTTCTTCTTCTTCCTTCTTCTTCTTCCTTCTTCTTCTTCCTTCTTCTTCTTCCTTCTTCTTCTTCCTTCTTCTTCTTCCTTCTTCTTCTTCCTTCTTCTTCTTCCTTCTTCTTCTTCCTTCTTCTTCTTCCTTCTTCCTTCCTTCTTCCTTCTTCTTCCTCCTTCTTCTTCCTCCTCCTCCTTCTTCCTCCTTCTTTGAAAATCGGCCATTTTTTTTTTTTTTTTCCAACTTTACCAATTAAAAAAAAAAGTGCCAAAACCCCGAAAAACGGCCGACCAATTAATCCACTAACTATGCGAAAATCGGCCGATTTTCGACCTGTCTATGGCTTGCATAAGGGTAGCCATACACTATACAAATTTCTGCCCAATTTCCTTTTAGATTTACCTTCAGCTATGTAGTGCAAAGGCCTGCCTAATTGAATACAATTGAAAGTGTTGTTTAGGTTTGACCTCCTATTATATGGTTTTTGGTAAATCAAAAGAAAAATCCTCAAGAACATTGTATAATGTATGTCCAGCCTAAAACAACATGAACACCATGTGCTTTCCTGTGTCCACTTTACCTGTGAACTTCGCTTAAATTAATTTTTGGATATAGATCCATTTTTAGTTGTGTATTGTGTCGCAAGACAGATTTATTTATTCTTACAATATTGATTTAGTTCTTGAAATATGTATAGTTTTGGATGGGGAAGACTGTGTTAAAAAAAACTAAAAAAACCACAAGAACCATTTTGGTAAAATCCAGGCACTGTAATGTTCCCTGTATATTCTGAATTCTATGGCCCAAAGGCAGTAACAGAATTTCCAACACCAATCCAAATCCCAGCAGGAAGTAGCAGCAGTAGTGAGAGGAGAACGTTGCTGGAGGAACTCCACACTACAGGAACTTTCAAGCTGTTAAGCAGATAACACAGTTAAAGTAGATTGAAAGCCATTTATTTCATTTTGGATAGGGCCACTTCACATCCGTGCATTTGTGTTACATTGCATTGTAGACGTATTACCATTAAACACTTTAATGCATGTTTTGATAAAGCAGCTTACAGGACTTTTTTTTTTATTTTCTAAGCGTTAAGTGCACTGCACCTAAAATGCACAGGTATTATATAGGATTATCGTGTACAGGGAGGTTAATAACCCCTCATATTTTTGTTTTTTTATTTTTTGCTATGTGTTTCCTATTGGAGAGATTTCCCTTCACTTCCTGTCTCATCGCCAAAACAGGAAGTGAGGAAAAATCCCTTCAAAGTGAGGGAATCTTGATGCTAACCCAAAATTTGTGATTTACTTTCACAGTGATAAACAGGACAAATTGGGTGAATCTTCCTAAGGGCTCGTTCACACTTGACTGTTTTTCCAACTCTTGCCAAACGCCCCTATAGCGTTTGACAAGCGTTGGTCTGGTGTTTGCGGAGCGATTTTAACACTCCGCAAACGCCGCATGCGCGGTTCAGTGGCGGTTGCTAGCAGGGGCGGACTGACAATTCATGGGGCCCCTGTGTCCTTGCCCAAACTCAAAAAAGCCTATAAAAAAAAGGTACCAGGGGCATCTCATGGGGCCACCTACTGACCCCGGGCCCTCGGGTAGTGTCTGAGTTTCCAAATGATCAGTCCACCCCTGATTGCTAGGTGTTTGCCGAGCGTTAAACACCCCACAAACTCCTATAATGAAGTTTGAATGGTGTTAATGTTCTGAAAACGCCCCGCAACTGCGTCATGTCTGCACTGCAAATGCCAGCCATTTGTGGAGCGGCACCATAGACTTGAATAGGAGGCTTCAACTCCTAACTCGACCCGAGGCGTCCGTTTTGCTGCGATGCGACGCTAACGCTCCCGTTTGAACAGCACTATGTGCTGCAATGTGCAGAATTTTCTCAGGCATTTGGGAAATGGTAAAAACGCTTCCCAAAAGCCTGTCTGCTGCTTGCAAACAAGGCTAGTGTGAACGTAGCCTTACAGAGACAGACAGCATTAATAACCTGACATATTCCAACCCCCCTCCACTCTAGCAGAAGAATAAAAAAAATAGGCCTTTTAGTTATACTGTGGGGTTTTTTTTTTTTGTTTTTTTTTAAGCAAAGCATCTCTTTAAAGAAATATTTTTACACCGCTAGCTGTTCACATCCTTCATAGATATTCTAAACAAGAAATCATTCTATGCCATCATTTTATTGCACCCTAACCACACTGAGGGTGAAAGCAACCTTTATCTGTCTGACAATTTTGTAAACGACTTGCTTATATAATTGAAGGGCTCAGTAACCCTTCGAACAAGTTGAATTGTAAAGCAGCTTTTAATACTAGCCAATAAATGCGGAAAAGTTTAAAGAGCTTACCTCAACTGAAATAGCGGGGATAATGGTGGCATTGTAATGGAAGAATTCCTTTTTTTTTTTTTTCTCTTCTCTACACTTGTCTAAATTCCTGATTAGTAATCTACAAGAACATTGCCAAATGCTGATCCAAGCCAACTTTTGCCTAATATAGTAGTTAAAAAAAAAAAAAGTTGCACATGGATTTGCTGGAATGTCAGTTGTTCTTTTTTTTTTTTTGTGTGGGTGTGAATAGTTCATTTTTTTTTTTTTTTTAATCTAGTACCCGTTTTGCATAAAGGGACTTCATTATTCCTATTGATCTATTAAAATAACCACCAACCCCTAAAATAAAATAAAATAAAAAAAAAAAACAATTCGGAAAGAGCCACCAATAACATATTTAAATAGAGATGTCAAAATTGTCCACAACTACAAGGAACTGATATTTGACTGTAGTGCCCAAACTGTGCTTATGTGATCACATTTCTCATGTTCAGCCACATGGGAGGAAAATTTAGGAACTGCAGGTGTGGTTTCCAGGTCATGGACTCTTCAGGTGGTAAATGAAGGAAAAGGATGACAACCTGGAGTATGCCCATTTAAGCATTATTCATCCGTGGCAACTTCAGTTCTGACAGGTTCCTTTTGAAGTGAAATATCACAACCTTGCTTTCCTGGCCACCGCTCTGGTTTTTAAGTGCAAATATGCTAAACGAAATCTTAAAACATTTACCTGTCCTGAAGAAGTTGCTGATTAATGCAGGCCATAGACGGGTCGAAAATCGGCCAATTTTTCGAGAAAACAAAACGGTCGTTCGGTCGGCCCACATTACCACCAACGATAAAAAAAAAAAATCCGCCAACAAAATCATCAAGGTTACCCCATAACTTCTGTCCCTTGCAGGTAACGGCTCATGCGTGGATTTTTTATCAGTAAAACAACCGGCCGATTTGCCCATCATTACTGGGAATATCGGCCGATCGTCAAAATCGGCCGTGAATTTTCCAACATGACCGATTAAAAAAAAAATGTTCAAAAAACCCGAAAACCGGCTGAACAATTACCCCACTAACAGTGAGAAAATTGGCCGATTTTTCGACCCGTCTACCCGACATAAGGCCTCGTGGCAGCAAGCCGTGAGTAGAGATGCCTAGGCACATAGTCAATGTAGTTTCCACTGAAGGTGAGGATCTGCCAGTCTGAAATCTGATTCTCTCCTTCTGTAGAGATCGTGTGATTGGTTGGCTGTTGTGAGATCCCAAAGTAACAATTTCTCCAAGATGTGTTTTTGGTTCCTTTTTTTTTTTTTTTCTGCTGAAAATTTAAAAAAAAAAAAGTGGCGGAAGTAATTTTTTTTTTTTTGTTCCATTGTAGATCTGGAGCAGGGGCGGACTGACAACTCATGGGGCCCCCAGGCAATAGGGGATCATGGGGCCCCCTGTATCCTTGCCAGAACTCAAAAAAGCCTATGAAAAAGGTACCAGGGGCATCTCATGGGGCCCCCTACTGACCCCGGGCCCTCGTGCAGTGCCCGAGTTTGCAAATGGTCAGTCCGCCCCTGATCTGGAGTGAAGTGTTTTTTTTTTTTTTTTTGTTTTTTTTTTTTTTTTTCCCTTTTTTGATTTAAATATATTTTGGACTGGTAATCTGAAACTGTTACATATTGATCAAGAGGGCTTTTAAAACTATTGAAATAGTTAATTAAACAACATGTGTTTAGTGGCACTATAAGGTACTTTGTTCTTCTTGGTGTCACCTTGTAGATCGATAAGCTGTATTTATATGAACATTTGTTCAACTTGCAGAATATACAAATGTTTTGCAAATGAAATGTGCATGCTTTTTTAATTTATTTTAAATTCTTATATTCTTTTCTCCCACCACTATAAAAGGTGTAAAGCTGATGTTTTAAAGCTTATGCTTGTTTCATGAGTGTGTTTATGACAAACTGTATTTATTGTCTTTTTATATATATATATATATTGTTTAACCTTTAAAAAAAAAAAATGAATTAATGTGATCTTTCCATAGAGCCATTTTAAATTAAAAACAAATGAATTATATTTATTAAACACTTGAAGGAATTGTTAATTTGATTTGCTGTTTTTTTTAACTATTTAATATTTGTGGATTTAATTGTTTTTTGAGCTGTTTTGGTGTTTTAACCTATAAAGTGGTGAATTTAATTTGTGTTTTTTATTGTAATGTTAATATTGCTAGCTCCTAAAATAAAATAAATTCGAAAAAAAAAACCAGATGGAGTCATGATAGTTGTATTTTGTCTAGTGTGGCGTGTGGCAGTGGAAATGTAGACTATTGATTTGTTTTGTTATGGTGTGGGAAGCTCTTTCAACCAGTTATTGGCTGCTAATTGTAATGCATTTCTGGGAGTGTATAATGAAGCCATACATCACTGGAAATGTTTGTACAGCGCTACAACACAGCTGGGACTATTCAGACTGCACAGCTGCAAAAACCCTGTACACTACATGGCACTTACTAAGAGATGTGCCTGCGTCATTTTCACATGCCCTGATCAGATTCCCCCGAAAAATCTGCACTTTTTTTTTTTTTTTTTTTTATTAAAAGTTGTACATGTACAAAGCATTGCATTGAATATAGACTTGTATACCATACATAAGAATTATGTGAACAAGGTGTCCACCAAAAAGCGGTTACAGAAAGGACCAATGCAGTAAACCATGCATAAATATTTAGGAAATCTGTGTTTATTATAATATGCATAAAAAATGGTAATCGTTTATCAAAAAGGCAATTGAACAATACACCAATATTTATTTATTTCAGGTACTTGTATAGCGCTGTCAATTTACGCAGCGCTTTACACATATATATATATTGAACATTCACATCAGTCCCTAACCCTCAAGGGGTGTACAATCTAATATCCATCACCTCACCCCAGACAACGTGGTCGGTTCCCCTTAAAATCAAATAGAATGAACCATGGTGTCACGGTATGGCCTTATGTTCAGGAGTATAATTAGCCAGGCAGCGACTCAAACCTCGGTCATCTGTCAGGCTACTACTCACCACCCTATGGGCTAGCCTCTCTAAAGTGTTGGAAAATAATGAATACAAACATGATTGGAAAGAACTATCCATATCACTGAATAGATGTCGTGCTGTATAAAGTCCAAGTACTTTGATCCTTAGCTGGTATAAATTGAATCCTCAGTAGGATATTGTGATATCCAGTGACTTATGTTGTGGGAATAGTTTGTGATATAGACAGATGACCGAAGTTTGAGTCGCTGCCTGGCTAATTCTACTCCTGAACATAAGGCCATACCGTGACATCATGGTTCATTCTATTTGATTCTAAGGGGAACAGACAACATTGGGGTGAGGTGATGGATATTGGTGTATTGTTCAGTTGCCTCTTTGATATACGATTTGGCTTTTTTTTAATGCATATATACACATTATAAAGTTTTTCAAAATATTTCTGCATGGTTTACCACATTGGTCCTTTCTGTAATCGCTTTTTGGTGGACACCACCTTGTTCACATAATTATTTATTAGTTGTGTTTGGTTACTGGACCACACATACATAGTGACTGGATACCTAGAATATTTGCAGCCTCCTTTTATTTTTCATTCATTTTAATTTTGTATATCATGTATACCTTGTGTACATTTAACCATTTTCATTATGTGAACAATTTTGGTTAAATGCCAGGTGGTAAATATTGTCTAGAAATAAAGGGTACATTTTCATCCAGCCTACTTCCAATAGGATAATCAGGCTATGAAAGGATGGAGCGAATCTCACAATGTGGAAGATCAAAAGTAATAGTTCCTTATTAAAAATAGGAAATGAAAATCATGGGGATCAGAACAGTCTATAGTCCAAAAGAGTCCGTGTGGTGCAGGGTTCCTCCCTTCTTTTAATTGAAAAAAAAATAAATAAAATACAATCCATCCTCCATAGCCTCCAACACAGCACCTTTTTTGTTCTGTAAATCTTTTAATTCAAAATATCCATCAATTTAAATGGATATATGTCCTTCAAAAAGTAAAATTTTTAGGTAGCCAAATTAGAGTTAGAATTAACAGACACATATGGATGTGACTAATGTATGAACACATATGGATGTTGACACCTATGCAGGTTTCTACGAGCCGCATCTTTCTCAGGCACGGCAGCCTATTCATTTTACTGGGCTGTCGTGCCTCCTGCACCATTTGTGGAATCTCAGCCTGTACGGGAACCATAAGAGCAGTGTGGTTCCCAGTGTGGGTGCAATTTCCAGTGTGTTTTGGTGTGCCATTAGAGGTAATAGCACCTGAAAGCATCTGTCTTTCACTGTACGGTTGCTGGTGCGGATCCGCAGCAGGAAACCACCTTGCACAAGTGTGAACCAAGCCTAAGAACTTGTGTCAATGGGTTTTTGTTCTTTTTGGGTTTTATATGGTTATACAAGTCTATATGAATGGAAGGCCTGCTTGTGGCAGATCAACCGCTCATGTTCAGTGAATTCTGAATAATCTCAGAAGCGTCTGAAACTGATGCCATTGACAAGACCGTAAACTTGATTATCCGGCTGTTGATGACCCTTGGTCACTAAGGGGTAAAAACCCAGCTGCAGCCAAAACATTTTCTTTCTGTCTGTGGTTGTGCAGTTAGTCACTATAGACTTGAATGACACTGTACACCTAGCACCTCTGCTTTGGAAGGAAGATTATTATTTTTTTTTTTTTTTTTAACACCTGTGTGGTAACACTTGGAAGATGGTCTCCTAAAACCCTATGAGAAACTACTGTGCAGGTACAGACAATGGACTAGATCTCTGCTGGCCAGATACAAACAATTATCAGTGGATGTAGGCATGATTGTGAGGTAGGTATGCATCTGGAGACGGGGGTAGGCTAGTTTATTAATAAGTGTACTTTATTTAAAATTGCAGTTGTTTTTTAAACATATTTTGGTACATGAGTAAAGACTGTACATGCCATTGGTTATGTCATGGAACATGTTTTAAAACCATGTTAAATGCCAAAAAAATTTAATATATAGCAGCTTACCAATCCTTAGATGTAATGGCTGCATTAGTGTTCTTGTTTTAGGCTTTTTTTTCTTTATTACTTCCTGTCTTAGGGTATCTCCACTCTACTGGAGGAGCAACACCTTTAGACCACAGCATTGTCAATCTGGGAAGAGGGTAATATTAGATGGACTTGACTAACAAATTGAAGGTGAGCTCCAGTCAACACTTTATAAGCAGTTACAGCAGTTTTTTTCCTTTTGGTAAAAGGTTTTACATAAATGAATAAAAACTGTCTATTGTAAGCACCCTTGTCAGTGGTAAATGGTTTGTCTCAACTATATAACTGCCACTTTTGCTGGACAAATTGTTTCTGGTAAAGGAAGTTGGAAAAGAACAGACTCGCATTTATAAAGCTGAATTCCAGGAATTGAGCCACTTTGTAAACATTGCACGCACCTTATGAGTGAAGTCCAACAAGATGCATTCCACCTCCTGGACTACTTATCTCTATTATTTATATCTGACAGGTTTATGGCTCTGTTGTTGCAGATGGGATAAGCACACACTGTAGCTGCTGACTTTTAAAATACAGACACTTACCTGTCCCTCAGTCTAGTGGTGTCCTCACCAAGGCTGGTTTCACAGTCCGTCTTCGCTCCTCGGCACTGGCATCCTTAGTGTGGGCACTTGGCTGTGACAGCTTGTTGCTTCACAGCCGGGTGCCCACTGTGCATGCGCAAGTCATGCTGCGCTTTTTGAATGGTCCCGTAGTCTTCTGGGACCTATCATGTGTTCCAGAAGACTACGGGGAGGGGGAGGACAACTTCCATTTCCAATCGCCTTAGGTGATTGCACTGGAAATGATAGTGGGTACCTGTCAAATTCGGGTACCTGCTCCCCAAAAGGTAGCAATCCTTAACGGGGAGTGGGGGACAAAGCATTAAAGCGGAACTTCCCCTTTTGGGTGGAGTTCTGCTTTAACTAACCAAGCTACAGTTATAAATGTATTGGTTTCTATGTATAGCTGCTCCAGAATCGGATTTCTTAAGTTTTAATAAATAGCCCCGTTGAGTTTAATGGCTGCTATCATAGCGGAAGGTAGCAAAGTGGCTTAGTCTGCCTTGCAACACTTTTCATTTCCTCGAATCTGGGCCAGGACACTATCTGCTTGGAGTTCTCATGTTCTCTCTGTGTTCATCATGTAGGTTTTGTCTGGGGGCATCTGTTTCTTTCCACACTCCAACGATATGCTGGTAGGTTAATTGCCTTCTATCTAAAATGCCCTGAGGTGGGAACAGAATGCCAGGATCCCTAGCCACTAGTTAGTAATTTCTAATGTAATAATGTGGGTACTTGGGGGGAGATCCTTTTCCTTCTGGGCTGAATCTGGCCTGGTTTGCTAGGCTTGTCCCCAGTTGTAGGCAAGACTAGTACTAATGGCTTTCTGGTGGAATAGGGCTGCATATGTCTGGCCAGGCGCTGGGAGATGTAAGGAGCTTCTGGTGATGTGCCACCCAAGGGAAGGGGTTCTGAAAAAAAAAAAAATGCGTTTAGGACCCCACTGAGTGTCATTTGCACTTGGTCACTCATCACTTATTATCAGCTTCTTGGGCAGGCCTTTTGGCTAGTCTGGAACAAATTTTTATACTGGCCAAAAGGCTTGTGTTCTGCTCTTGCACTAACTGCACAGGTGGCTATTTTTATTTTTTTTTTCTACTGACAGACGGTGCATGGTTTTTGGGGACTTCCATGATGTTGGACAAAGAGCTTGTGGCCTTCAGGTCTTTTTCCTCTTCCCATCAGGGGTCTTTATTTAGGAGAGCACCTACCAAGTACCTAGAGAAAGGCTTAGGCAAGTCCCTAAGGAGTGCAGTCCACATGGCTTTGGTCTGAATGGACCAGAGTTCCTTGCTCCTGTCAGTAGCCTTACACTCCAATGGGTACAGGGGTTGAGGATATTCCTCTTTGAAGATCAGACCATTACTGTACCCTTATGAACATTTATTTTGTGTTTTTCGTTCAGAAGAATTCGTCAAGCACCACACCGCAGAGCTCTGTAAACATTAAAAAAAAAAAGTGTGTACAAGTTGCCACATGTGTTATCACATTCTGCATGCCACTCACATGCCAAGCATTTGAAAAGGGTTGAGGATACAGATGGAAACCTACCTCCTAAAATACTTGGCAAAAGAATTTTATGGAAAAGGCTTTCAACCAAATTAGAATGCTGGCCCATAAAATGCCTGAAAGTTGGTTTTAATACATACATGTTAGCAGAGAAAAAGCATGACTATATGTGAAACAATGCATCTTTTTTTTCTGTCCAAAATGTATATGGAACATATTTTTTCCTTTCAAAAACTAAAGTTTATTACAGGTCAATTACAACTAAATGCACATATCTTGGTAGACTTTTCTGTTTCACCTGAAGTTTTTCATTTAATCTGCAGTCATTTTAAAATGAAAGCGGGTTTTTACATACATGGATTATCTAGATTTGTGTGGGTGAGAGCGGAATCCTCATAGAGCGTAATCTCTATGAGGAATGTGATAGAAGTTATAGGGAAGGTTGTAAATAGGCTGACCATGAGGTCTGCTCAAATGATTCTCAGGGTAATCAGCTCAGGTTTTTTTTCTTCCCTCCATACTATCAACCTGCAAATAAGCAGGATTTCTTTGAAGCGTGTTCCTGTATATTGGGGTACACAGTGGTGACAGCAGGAGGCTTTCGGCTCTTGGACCCCAGACCTTGCAGCAGCTCTATGTCTGCCGGCATCGTTATTTCAACTTCCAGCCATGCTTTCCCCAGCCAGTGGCCAAGGTGGGGATCTGGGATAATTCATACACGGACTCTGGACTTATCCTCCAAGCCACCTGACAAGCCTCTCTACTCCACAGTTGTTTGTGAGTGCAACCATTGATTTTATTTTGTCCAATAAAACTTCCTTATGCATGCTACACTATGGGGTGTGCTGAGAGGCTGGCCAGAGTGATTGGAGGACTGTCTCCTGCGGAGAGATCCCAGTTGGCAGAAGTCTTGGCAGAACCCATGGCCATCTCCAAAGCTGGCGATGCCATGAGTGGGGTTACATTGCTATTAAGTGACCCCTGAATCCTATGGAGTGTGGTTTAGTTAGATGGATGTCCTTGTTTGCTCTACCAGGTCTAGTTGCAGATCCAGACATGCTAAGCTCTGTGATGAAGGTAAGGGGGAAAAGTGTACATGCTCTCATGGACTCAGGGAGCCTGGTTACCATAGTCCACACCCGGTTTGTGAACTCTGAACAGCTGACCTAGCACCAGACAGGAGTGGTGTGCATGCATGGCAACTGTAATAAGTACCCAACAGCACTGGTGAACTTTGAGATCAGCTGGGAACTTGTTTGCCGTGAAGTGGCTGTGCCCCTAGTCCTGTTGCACAGTGTAAGATTGGGAAGAGATTTTTCACTGGTCTGGGAACTTTGCCGTGGTAAGGAAAAAAAGCTCAGAGCCTGGAAAGTCTATAGGGACTGCAGAAGAAGACACTTAACCTCATTGAACAAAAATTTGATAATAATGTAGGGATAACCACTGGTGAAAATATCTCTTCTTCTAGCGGACTTTTTGGGTGAACCAGAGGTGGCCTCAGAGACCTCTGAGATGCCTGATGTGCCAGAGCTAGGAGGTATCTTGAGACAATTTTGGAACTGTCCAGTTATATCGCCCTATTCTTGAAAAGTCTAGAAAAATGTTAAACAGTCGGAGCCTGGTAGCTCTGGTGCTCAAAAACGTATTCCCTCTCCTTCCAGTCCCAGTCCCCCCTCATTACCTCCGCACACTTCAGCGTCGCATCTTTTCCTATGTATGGGGAAATACTCGTCCTTGTATACCCCGCTCCACCCTATACCGCCCTAAGCTCGATGGAGGTCTAGGCCTACCCGACATCGGCAAATATTATCAAGCAGCGCATTTAGCCCAGTTACCTAAATATCATGCACTTGAATCAATAGAATGTGATCCCTTATCCACAGCTAACCTACTTTGGTTGGGGCCAATAGACCACCGCTCTATAACCAACCCCATCACTTCTCACTTTTTATCCTTATGGGATAAACTGAAAACCCATTATCTCCTCCAATCACTGCATAATCCTATGCTCTCGTTTCTACGAAACCCAGCTTTTCCCCCAGCCTGGCAGACACCCCGTTTATTCAAAGCCTGGTCCTCTGCTAATTTGCTCCGTACGCATCACTTCCTACAGAGGAATAAGTTTAAATCCTTTGCCTCACTGTGGGAAACGCATAGCCTCCCAGATATTTAGATACTTGCAGCTACAACACTTTTACGCCCCCTACGCTACAATAACCAATCGACCAGACACCATGTCTCTCTTTGAACGAGCGTGTTGCAAAGACTCTCATAGACGTGGGCTTATCTCCTGCTTATACTCACTCTTCGCCACTTCGACCACCACGTCCCCCCCTCTATATACCCATAAATGGGAAGTGGATCTAGGTAAGAAATTTGACCCGTCTGATTGGGACCACATTTGGGCCAACACAAAATCGGCTTCGCAGAACGTTGTAGCATTGGAAACGAATTATAAAGTTTTAACCCGCTGGTACTTGGTCCCAGCAAGAATCGCAAAATTTACCCCTAATTACTCACCCAATTGTTTTAGAGGCTGTACGGATCTGGGAACACATTACCATATGTGGTGGGACTGCCCTGTAGCCTGAATATTTTGGGATGAAATTTTCACCATGAGATCTACATTTAGCACTATCACTATACAGCCCGACCCAACAACAGCCCTACTCAATCAATGCCCTCCTGGCATCTCCAACTCACAATTTAAGCTCCTTATGCAAGTTACGACAGCGGCTAAGCAGGTTATAGCGAAGTCTTGGAAATCCCCCACCCTAAGTGTTGCGGCCGTCAAAACCAGAATAACACAAACCATGATACACGCAAAGGTGGAAGCCACAGTTCTCGACACGATCCCTAAATTCCTGCGCATATGGAGCCCCTGGGTAGAGCGCTTCCTCCCGCCTAACTTTGACGAATCACTCCTTCTCCCTTGAGTTCTGTACTGTGCGCCAAGGATATTGTCAATAGCCCCTCGTACGTAGCACGTAGGGGCTGTTGTAAACTTGATGAATGTTCATGGAGTCATGGTTGTTCTTCTTCTTCCCCTTCCACCCCTGTCTGACCCCCTCCAAACTTCCCCCTATTTCTTTAATGCACTTGGGAGACATTGCTATGATTGGCTGATACCATATTGTGATCTGTTGTTAACTTTTATTTACCTGTTTCCGTTAGAAATGTATAGGCATTAATACCTTGACCCTCATTCATTTTATTATGTCCTACTGCCACTTTAATGCCTAGTATACATTAACAATGTCTCCTTGTTTGTGTCATTCCGGTTTATTGTTAATAAAATTGTTTGAACAAGAAAAACGTGTTCCCTCATTTTGCAGTTCACCAGTGCTAGGTCCTTATAAGAAAACAGTGTTGGACCTCGTAAATACACATCCCATTGGGGAGGGGGGATTGGGGGGGTCACTTAGCATATGAAAACACCAAACAACATATTTTACAGTGTTTCTTTTTGCCTGGGATACATGCACATGTGAGAAACTACTGTGAGCCTTGTTCAGAGTGGCAAAGGTGTGCTCCTACATTTTATTACTGTAGTCTGCTGGTTCCATTACCTGTGATTGATGTATCTTTTGACTGAATCACAAAAGAATAAACATAGGTAGGAAGCCCTTAAACACTTTGGCATTTGAATGACTTCCCTGCAAGCTCTCCGCTTGTAGCTGAACCATACAATATATATACACAGTGTGTATGTATGTATATATATATATATATACATACATACATACATATATACACACACACACACACACACACACACACTATACAGTATTGACAAAAGTATTGGGACACCCCATCAAATTCTTGGATTCAGGTGTTCCAGTCACCTCCATGGCCACAGGTGTATAAAATCAAGCACCTAGGCATGCAGACTGCTTCTACAAACATTTGTAAAAGAATGGGTCGCTCTCAGGAGCTCAGTAAATTCAAGTGTGGTCCCGTGATACATTGCCACTTGTGCAATAAGTCCATCCGTGACATTTCCTAGCTACTAAATATTCCACGCTCAACTGTTAGGGGTATTATAACAAAGTGGAAGCAACTGGGAACAACAGCAACTCAGACATGAAGTGGTAGGCCACATAAAATGACAGAGCGGGGTCAGCGCATGCTGAAGCGCACAATGCGCAGAAGTCGCCAACTGTCTGCAGAGTCAATAGCTAAAGACCTTCAAACTTCATGTGGCCTTCAGATTAGCACAACAACAGTGCGTAGAGAGCTTCATGGAATGGGTTTGCATGGCCCAGCAGCCGTTTCCAAGCCTTACATCACAAAGTGCAATGAAAGGCATCAGATGCAGTGGTATAAAGGACTCTAAAGCAGTGGAGACGTGTTCTCTGGAGTGACAAATAACGCTTCCGCAATCCGATGGACATGTCTGGGTTTGGTGGTTGCCAGGAGAACGGTACTTGCTTGACTGGATTGTGCCAAGTGTAAAGTTTAGTGGATGGAGGATTATGGTGTGGGGTTATTTTTCAGGGGTTGGGCTTGGCCCCTTAGTTTCAGTGAAGGGAACTCTTAAGGCCTCAGCGTACCAAGACATTTTAGACAAGTTCATCCTGCCAACATTGTAGGAACAGTTTGGGGATGACCCCTTCCTGTTCCAACATGACTGCGCACCAGTGCATAAAGTAGGGTCCATAAAGACATGGATGAGCAAATTTGGGGTAAAGGAACTTGACTGTCCTGCACAGAGTACTGACCCCAACCCAATAGAACACCTTTGGGATGAATTAGAGCGGAGACTGAAAGCCAGACGCGTTTTGTAAATAACTCACTTCCTCAGGATCCACACCTAGATATACATACGGCCAATGTTTCATTCTACAAAAACAGTTATAACATAAGTATTAAAAAAATACAAACCAAAATAATAATGCTTATAAGATATCTTCCTGCGCCTAGTGAGACACTCTACTACAGGTACTATCCTGCTGCTGTGCAATGTGAACAACACAAATATATGAAAAAATAAAATAACAGCGCAAAACATAGACCTCTACATAAAATCAAAAAAGTGCAAAAAAAAAATTTGTTGTAAAACAAAATACAATTTAAATGGTGCAGTCCATCAAATTCTTATATAAATAGTGAAATCCATCAAAATAAACTAAAGTTCAAAAATATTCAAAAATATATGTGCAAAAAAAGAAAAAAAAAAAAAAAAAGAAAAAAAGAAAGAAATCTTTTCACATTCTTCTTGTAAAGAAACTTCCACCTTCCACCCGTGAAAACCAATATCAAATGCACTCACCAGATATAGGTGAATAAAACGCCTTTTAGGAATTTTATGGGATCCTACACCCTCTTTCGTATCCACTCTATAGGAATCCTCTCCTCCAACATGGGCTCCACCATCCGACCAGGGAGAAAAAAATCTCAAATAGTGTGATATTGTAAGACACCATTTCATATGTGAAATCAAGGATTAAGGCCACTCACATTAATTTCACTTTAAAAAGGCATATTTATTAAGGCAAGCTTCTCTCCAGATGAACAGTAGATGCAAGGTAACCTCTCACAGAATCTCACATCACAGTCCCAGGTTCCAGCAGAAGCTCCACAGAGACCACACATATATAAATCCCACAAAGATGGCCGCTGGAACGCACCACTCAGCGTGCGCTCCACTCACCGGAAGTGACGTCGGACATGCAAAATAAAACCGGAAATGCGTCAACGCGTTTCGCCCCTCCCACAGGGCGTTCTCAAGACAATCATTTCCTGTTTGAAGCTCCCTTATATACCCAACTGGGACCCACCCCTCAGTTGTGGGATTTATATATGTGTGGTCTCTGTGGAGCTTCTGCTGGAACCTGGGACTGTGATGTGAGATTCTGTGAGAGGTTACCTTGCATCTACTGTTCATCTGGAGAGAAGCTTGCCTTAATAAATATGCCTTTTTAAAGTGAAATTAATGTGAGTGGCCTTAATCCTTGATTTCACATATGAAATGGTGTCTTACAATATCACACTATTTGAGATTTTTTTCTCCCTGGTCGGATGGTGGAGCCCATGTTGGAGGAGAGGATTCCTATAGAGTGGATACGAAAGAGGGTGTAGGATCCCATAAAATTCCTAAAAGGCGTTTTATTCACCTATATCTGGTGAGTGCATTTGATATTGGTTTTCACGGGTGGAAGGTGGAAGTTTCTTTACAAGAAGAATGTGAAAAGATTTCTCTCTTTTTTTCTTTTTTTTTTCTTTTTTTGCACATATATTTTTGAATATTTTTGAACTTTAGTTTATTTTGATGGATTTCACTATTTATATAAGAATTTGATGGACTGCACCATTTAAATTGTATTTTGTTTTACAACAAATTTTTTTTGCACTTTGATTTTATGTAGAGGTCTATGTTTTGCGCTGTTATTTTATTTTTTCAAAATAATAATGCACATACAGTATATTAAAATACAGTTGCAAGAAAAAGTATGTGAACCCCTTGGGATTACGTGGAGTTTTGCATGAATTGGGCATAAAATGTGCTCTGAACGTCATCTAAATCACAACAAGAGAAGAACACAGTCTGCTGAACATAATACTACACAAACATTAGATATTGCCATGGTTTAATTGCACATAACATGTAAACATTCACAGTGCAGGGAGATAAAAGTATGTGAGGCCCTAGCTTAATGACTTCCCCCAGAGCTAATTGGAGCCAGGAGTGAGCCAACCTTGACTCCAATCAGTGTGATGATATTGGATGTGTTGCTGACAGCTGTCCTGCCCTTAAAAAACACACACCTGTTTTGGGTTTACTGGTTTCAAGAAGCACTGTCTGATGTGAACCATGCCTCGCAGAAAAGAGCTCTCAGAAGACCTACCATCAAGAATTGTTGACTTGCATGAAGCTGGAAAGGGTTACAAAAGTATCTCCAAAAGCCTTGATGTTCATGTGTCCATGGTAAGACAGACTGTCTACAAATGGAGAAAGTTTAGCACTGTTGCTACTCTCCCTAGGCGTGGTCGTCCTGTAAAAATGACTGCAAGAGCACAGCGCAGAATACTGCATGAGGTAAAGAAGAATCCCAGAGTGTCAGCTAAAGACCTACAGAAATCTCTGGCACATGCTAACATTTTTGTTGACACATCTACAATAAGGAAAACATTAAACAAGAATGGAGTACATGGTAGGACACCACGGAGGAAGCCATTGCTGTCCAAAAAGAATATTGCAGCACGTTTGAAGTTTGCAAAAGAGTACCTGGATGTTCCACAGCACTACTGGCAAAATATACTGTGGACAGATGAAACCAAGCTTGAGTTGTTTGGGAAGAACACACAACACTATGTGTGGAGAAAAAAAAGGCACAGCACACCAACATCAAAACCTCATCCCCACTGTAAAACATGGCGGAGGGAGCATCATGGTTTGGGGCTGCTTTGCTGCCTCAGGGCCTGGACGGATTGTGGTCATTGATGGGAAAATGAATTCCAGAGTTTATCAAGACATTTTGCAGGAAAACGTACGACCATCTGTCCGTTAACTGAAGCTTCGCAGAGGATGGGTGATGCAACAGGACAATGACCCAAAGCATACAAGTAATTCAGCAAAACAATGGCTGCAACAGCACAGAAAACGCCTTCTGGAGTGGCCCAGTCAAAGTCCTGACCTCAACCCGATTGAAATTCTGTGGCATGACCTTAAGAGAGCGATTCACACCAGACATCCCAAGAATATTGCTACACTGAAACAGTTTTGTGAAGAGGAGTGGTCCAAAATGACTCCAGATTGTTGTGCAGGTCTGATCTGCAACTACAGGAAACGTTTGGTTGAGGTTATTGCTGCCAAAGGAGGGTCAACCAGTTATTAAGTCCAAAGGTTCACATACTTTTTCCTCCCTGCACTGTGAATGTTTACATATTATGTGCAATTAAACCATGGCAACATCTAATGTTTGTGTAGTATTATGTTCAGCAGACTGTGTTCTTCTATTGTTGTGACTTAGATGACGTTCAGAGCACATTTTATGCCCAATTCATGCAAAACTCCACGTAATCCCAATGGGTTCACATACTTTTTCTTGCAACTGTATAAACACGTGAGCCAGCAAAGTTCCCTAGAGATCTGTGACTTTGCCACAGTGCACCCGGTCCTGTGCCACCATCTTCTTTTGAGGTGTGGAGTAGTAGGACAGGTGAGAGTAGCAGGATAGGTGGGGTGCAGCGAGACAGGTGGGGAGTAGTAGGACAGGTGGAGTGCAGAGAGACAGGTGGGGAGTAGCAGGACAGGTGGAGTGCAGCAAGACAGGTGGGGTGCAGAGAGTAGCAGGACAGGTGGGGTGCAGCAAGGCAGGTGGGGTGCAGAGAGACAGGTGGGGTGCAGCAAGACAGCTCTCATCTGTCCAGCAGTGGTTCCTCCATATGTCTGCCTGGTTGTTGTGGTTGGTTGGGGGGGTAGGGGGTGTCGGTGCCATGCTGGAGGTGGGACTGTCTGCCATCGCACAGGTGGTGGGACTTGGTGGCCCTGGTGACTCCGGTCCTCTTGTAGGGAGCACCGCCGCAGTTGAAGGCGGCAGTGATGGGCTCCATGGTGGGGACGGGGCGGTTGGTGCGGGTGGCCATATCTTCTGCTCCATGGGCTCCAGTGGGGGGCCTGTGGTGTTCTCCAGGGGACTGGCTTTCATGAAGCTGTACAGTTCTGTTTTGCGCCTGTACGGGGAGGGATAGGGGAAACTCCAGGGGTCCCGGAATGCTGTGTTCCGCTCTGTGTAGCAGGGGATAGGTGCTGCCCGTGGACGTGGGGTAGGGGACAACAGAGCAGTGTTGGATGAAAATGGTCCAGGCGCCAGGACACTGTTTCCGATCACCATGGCGACCTGGCGCTTGGGAATTGTTGAGCCCTGTATGCGCTTTCATCAGCTGCAAAAGCCATGAATAGACAGCTGACACCGCCTGATGCAGCGCATGCACCATAGAGTATCCCAGATAAAAAACAGAGGTGCAGCACTCAATTCAGGGTCTCAAGGAACCATATAAGGAATCTGAATAATTGTGCTCTGGCTTCAAGTGTCTTCCAAATACCCAAACAGAATGTAAGTAGCGGAGAGGAGCTGACTAATGATGCAGTTGTGTTGAAATCTTTATTTAGCTACAGCATAATGACAGTAAAAATGGCCTTCGCCTTAGCCATAGAATCATAGACATAGACTACTCCACAGCCTACTGGGACCCGTGACGTGGGTGTCCTAGAAGGCTGCGGGCACTGTACATGTAATTTTCTCCAAGGTGAGAAATACAGAATCCCAAAGACGATTCTTCAAGAAAGGAATCCGCACCAACAAAAAAAATATTCAATTCTGTAAGAGGAGGGAGGCAGAAGGTGAATGATGTAAAGTTGACTTTAAATATTACATTTTGGGGCTTAAAATAATTGTTTCATTCTTGTGTAATGGTGGCCCTATGTGCTGCGATAAAACTGAACAACTGATGTCCAATTTGACAATTTAACTAGACATCGGTTCAATAAGACAAACATGGCATGGCCTGAGTGATGTTGCCAATCGGTTGTGGTGGGAAAAAAAAACGATTGTACAGGATTGATCAATGGTGGTTACGTGAGGACCGATCGTAAGTGCTTCACATGGACAAGCAATTTTCATTGATTGACCTTATACAATCAATTTTTCTCATCTGCCAAAACCAAAATTGACTTGGGTTGTAATGGTCACTCTCCAGTTCTCACCACCATTTCTGTCTCACTCTCAGTCATTTCGCTGAATCAGCCTTCAATTGCCCAGCTTTGATCACCACTATACAAATCTCACATCTATGCAATATTTTGCTAGCCAAAAAAAACCAAAAAACTAGTATATGGTCCAGATCTAAGCCCAAAGATGAAAAAAATAAAAAAAAATCCACGTGCTGAATTGCCACAATTAAAGAATTTAAAGGACTACAGGACAACCACACCTACCTCACAGATGATTGGCTCAGAGCATGCTGGAACGCAGGAGCATGGCTCTGATTTGCGGAAGGCATTTTCCTGGCACGCATGACGTAGAGGGGGGGCGTTTCGTGCATTTTACCGAACTTCCGGTCCCGGAGCAGCATGGCGGAGCTGAAGATTAACCAGAAGTTCGCTGATCGCTATGAACGGTACCGAGAGAAGGAGGAGCTGCAGCGGCGTGAGTGTTCTCCGGAGGGTTTCCCCGTGCATCGTCCTCCTCTGTATACCCAGACAGGGCTCAAGGCCTAGTGTGTGTGACATGGGAGGCAGCAGCATGGCATGTCACTGGCGGGCATGCTGGGACTTGTGGTTCCCGCATGGGGTCAGCTGAATCCGCCCATTGGTCAGACAGTCTGTCTTTGTTTTTTTCAGAAGATCTGCATAGATAACATCTGTATGTTTGTGTATAGTACATAAACCCTGGCAAAAATACAGCATTATATATATTACACTTTGGCAAAAATACAGCATAAAAATCATAAAATACAAAAACTTATGGCAAAAATACAGCAGGAATTAACATTTTTTTAAATAAAATACATAAACCTTGGTAAAAATACAGCATAAAAATAATTAAAAATTAACTATACACACACATGAGTTAGACAAAAACACTCCCAAGATCCTATGATTTGCAGGTGTGAAAGTGATCACAGGTTTCCCATTGAAAGTGATGTAACATTCTTTTGTTTTCGCTGTGTGATGAGACACTCAGCTAACAGGTGAGAAGCCTCAGTTTCCTCATTCACTGCTAGTAATTCAGAGTCATGTCAGAGCTTACTGAGCTTCAAAGATAGCAAACTGTTGGTGCCGCTTAGCTGGTGCCTCTGTGAGTGAAGTTGCCAATTTATTTGCCGCATTGCGAGGTACAGTATCAAAGGTTATGGCGGCATATACAGTTTCCAGGAAACAGTCATCTGATAAGTGTACGGACGACGTGGTCAGCTGACCGAAAGAGACAAGAGGACATTGCGCAGGACTGTGACCCGGAATAAGAAAATAACTGCTGCAAAAGTGACTGCAGAGCTCAATCTCAGTCTTCCAAAGCCCATATCCACAAAAACTGTGTGGAAGGAACTCCATATACAGAACATTCACGGGCGAGCTACAATTGCCAAACCACTGGTGACCGATATTAATGCTCAGAAGAGGAGAGAGTGGTGCAACACCCATAAATCATGGAATATCAATTATGGAAGATGGTAATATGGTTTGATGAATCGAGCTTCACACGGTTCCCAACCACCGTATGTATTTATGTGACAAACACCGTCCTAAGCTTACGGCCAGGACTGTCTTGTGACAATGGTAAAGCATGGCGGCACTGCAATCATGGTTTGGGCAACCATATCTTGGTGTTCTGACGGCCCCATCATCACCTTGAAGGGTACGATCACTGCCAGCGACTTTGTACAAAATTTAGCTGACCACATGCATCCCGTGGTGCAGACATCGTTTCTCAAGACAACACCAAGACAATATTGCTCCGCTGGTTTGACAAGCAAGCATTTAACGTTTCACACCATCCCTAGACCTCAGTATCATAGAGCCACCATGGTAAATTTTGGAGAAGGAAAAAAACAAAATTTATATATATATATATATATATATATATATATATGTGCAAAAATACAGCATAAAATATATATATTTTAACCACTTCGCCTCACACCTGTTCACCCCTATAAACCAGAGCAATTTTTACATTTCTGCTATGGACCTGTTTGGAAAAGGACATAAAAAGATGTCCAAAGCCTTGAATATGCCAATCATCACTTCCACTAAGTAGTTGATACCAAGAGATCCCCGAACTTTCCACTTCTTAATAGGTGATTTAACAGTACTGATTGGCATATTCAAGATTTTGGACATCTTTTTATGTCCTTTTCCGCCTTTATAGCGTTCCATTACCTTGTTGCACAGGACAGTTCTTTTCTGATCCCCATGGCTCAGTATCTAGCCTAGTCAGTGCTTCCACGTAAGAGCTACCAAACTCATTGACTATTTATACACTGACACTAATTGCAATTTAAAAAGCCACAGATGTGGGACATTAACCTCTAATTGGCATTTTAACCCCTGTGTGTCACCTTGTGTGTCTGTACCAAGGCCAAACATTCCAGGGGAGGGAAACTTTTGATCATGGCCATTTGGGTGATTTCTGTTATCATTATGATTTTAAAAGGAGCCAAAAAACTATTTGATAATAAATGGCTTCATATGATCATCATCCTTCAATAAAAGAGCATTTTTTGGCATGATCAGTCATATTTTCAATATCAATGCCATAATTTCACAATTTCTGCCAGGGTATGCAAACTTTTGAGCACATAGAGCAAATATATATTTGCTATTCATGGGGCTGTCATGTAGGCAGATCTTCTATTTCTATGATAGGTCCACGTTAGAGCCCTGCTCCAGTGGAAGAAGTGTATTGTTTTGGACACAGAGTGGAAGGGTTGATCCAATGTCAGGTTTTTATTTCTGTGTAAAAAAAAAAATACCTTTCAGCATTCCAGGTGTCAGTACAAGGGTTTAACTGTCCCATAAAAATCACAAACTGGCATAATGTTTTGGAGACAGAACAAATGAACTTTTCTGTATGAAAACTTTATTCACTGTTAGAAATTTGTTTTGTTTTGAGAAAAAAAAAATCCTTCCTGCACCTGTATATTTGACATAGCAGCATGACAAGTGCAATACTGCTCACACAGAGTGGTTATTAGAAAATCCAAGCGGAGTAATATAATAAGTATTAATAAACAAGTTTTATTTGATCACATGGATCATACTGAGGTTAGACAGAGACATGGTAAACAAATCTTTATAAAATCACTGAATTAAAAACATTCGGCGTCTCCAGATCTAATAGTATTCAACAATCAGGAATCCACATAAGGCAATGAAGTTCCTAACTACTAGATCAGAGGATTTCCATATTTTCCATATAATATCTGCATGAGGGGAACATTCTTCAAAAATTGTTTTGGTGACCACCACAGTGAATAGAATGACCTCCTGAAAATGGAAAACCAGAGAAAAATAAAAGGATCATAGTAGAGGGAACAAAAAAATAGGAAATATGTACTGACCATATGCCATAACAAAACAACCCCATGACAGGAATATATGTTATTCCGTTACCTTCTCATAAACCTGACCATCATGAAAGGATGGATATATGGTCTTCCTGGATAGCCACCCCAAATGGAAATGTATCCACAGTAGTAAGTGATTCTAAAGGTGTATAAATATGAGACATGAACAGTATTGCACTTGTCATGCTGCTATGTTTTATGCAAAGCATTTGGGTTTATAAATCCTTACTAATTATTAGTGAGACGGAGATATTTATATGACACATATTTACGTGTCATGCTAGGTGGCTACCCCCCTCTCTTTTCCACCTGTATATTTGACCCCACTAACTTTTGGAAAATCAAGCTTAAGATTTTTAAAAAGAAAAATTTTGAAGGAAGTTCTATTAGTAGATGACCACCAGGAATGAGCTCAGATGTGTTTTGGATCCTAGTCCGAATTCCCCCAAGGTATCCTGTCAGAAAGCAGTCACTGCACACCACCACACACCCCACAACTGCATTTATAGCTGCCCTTTGCATACGTGTGGCTATAGCAGGGGCCTCGAAACTGTGGCCCTTTGCTTGGCTTTATCTGGCCTTTGGGGCACTATTCCTGCCACTGACGCCAACGATGGGGCACTATTCCTGCCACTGACGCCAACGATGGGGCACTATTCCTGCCACTGACGCCAACGATGGGGCACTATTCCTGCCACTGACGCCAACGATGGGGCACTATTCCTGCCACTGACACCAACGATGGGGCACTATTCCTGCCACTGACACCACCGATGGGGCACTATTCCTGCCACTGACACCACCGATGGGGCACTATTCCTGCCACTGACACCACCGATGGGGCACTATTCCTGCCACTGACACCACCGATGGGGCACTATTCCTGCCACTGACACCACCGATGGGGCACTATTCCTGCCACTGACACCACCGATGGGGCACTATTCCTGCCACTGACACCACCGATGGGGCACTATTCCTGCCACTGACACCACCGATGGGGCACTATTCCTGCCACTGACACCACCGATGGGGCACTATTCCTGCCACTGACACCACCGATGGGGCACTATTCCTGCCACTGACACCACCGATGGGGCACTATTCCTGCCACTGACACCACCGATGGGGCACTATTCCTGCCACTGACACCACCGATGGGGCACTATTCCTGCCACTGACACCACCGATGGGGCACTATTCCTGCCACTGACACCACCGATGGGGCACTATTCCTGCCACTGACACCACCGATGGGGCACTATTCCTGCCACTGACACCACCGATGGGGCACTATTCCTGCCACTGACACCACCGATGGGGCACTATTCCTGCCACTGACACCACCGATGGGGCACTATTCCTGCCACTGACACCACCGATGGGGCACTATTCCTGCCACTGACACCACCGATGGGGCACTATTCCTGCCACTGACACCACCGATGGGGCACTATTCCTCCCACTGACACCACCGATGGGGCACTATTCCTCCCACTGACACCACCGATGGGGCACTATTCCTCCCACTGACACCACCGATGGGGCACTATTCCTCCCACTGACACCACCGATGGGGCACTATTCCTCCCACTGACACCAACGATGGGGCACTATTCCTCCCACTGACACCAACGATGGGGCACTATTCCTCCCACTGACACCAACGATGGGGCACTATTCCTCCCACTGACACCAACGATGGGGCACTATTCCTCCCATTGACACCAGCTATAGCAACTATGGGGCACTATGCCTTCCACTGATGCCAGTGATGTAATTTTTTTTTTTTTAATCCCACTGACCACCAAGACTATGATGCGGGAGTATTTTCTGTTCCCACTGGCCACAGCCCGGCCTCCCTAAAATATGAAGGGCAGTAAACGTTTGAAAGTTTGGAGATCCCTGGGCTTCAGGATGGGAAATGTCTGGGTCCGCTACTGCTTGGCAGTGCTCATTGATGGCTTTCTGGCGGGATAGCTCAGGTGGGTTGGAACTAGGATCCAAACACGTCTTAGCTCACCCCAAAGGGCCAGCTTTAGGGAGAAGCCAGATGATGATTAGAATAGAAGAGATTAAAAACACACCCTGGAATTCATAAAGACTGACTCAGGCAGATTAGTGTCTCTTATGCATTCTAAGGCTACATGTACACTATCCTACCCTTACCTCGGGTTTGGGAAAATGTAAAATTTCCCATGGCTGGTGGTCAGAACATTCCTATCCTGAACGTGATTCTTCTGCGTTCAGGAGAGGGAGGTTTAACCTCATCTATATGCAGCAGCTCCTAAATTTTGCTAAAAGCCTATGTGTACATGGACACATAGGCCCTTATGGAGTTGAGATTAGAAGCTTTCCAAACAAAAATGACCTAAACTCAAGTTTAGGAGCTGCCAGTGTACACGAAGCCTAAAAGTGGAGAAGAATGCGCCAAATTCATGTACCTCTACAGAACTTGCACTTGAATTTGGGTCACGTTGTGCTACTTATAAAATGCATATGACGCTTTCACAAAGTCTTTCTGAGCCAGTTTTTCTCTCTCTGTACGCCAAAAGAGAGTTGGTCTTAATTAGCTCCACTTTTACATTTGGTGCATTCAATGAAATTAAAAAGTGGCTAATTTTAGAACCATCTGAATTTGGTGCATGAGTCACTATCATAACCAAAAGTCTCGCCAATGCTTCATGAATTTGGCACAATACATTAACAAGAGGAATTAACGCCAGAAAAGTGATTCACCAGCTTTAATGAATTCCCCCAGAGTTCTATCTCCCTGTAAAGGAGAGCATCCTCTATAATCCCATTAGATGTGCCTGCTTCTAGATTTTCAGTGTCTTTCTTCTCTTGTAGTAAAGGATCGATATGGGGACAAAGGTGAAGAGGGCAGTGAGTCTTCCAGCTCGGAGTCTGAGAGCGAGGATGAGCCGGTGGGTATTTAAAGGATAATTAAAGGCAAAATTTTTCTTTTATTTTTAAATAGAGTGTAGAGGGATTAGAACATCTGTCAGGTTTTTATAGCTGTCTGTGTCACCTTTAAGGATATTCACCACCTTTTTGTCCTGGTGATCATGATCAGAAAATCCCAAATCTTGGGTTGTCACCAGACCTGGAATAAAAGGAAATCTTTCAATGGAGACACTAGTTCTGGGGACAACGAAGGATTTCCTCTCACTTCTTTTTGTGGTTATGGGACAGAAAGTGAAGGGAGATCTCCCCAATATGAGACAGATGGGGAAAAAGAGACGGGGATTATGACCTTCCCTTACATTCTTTCCTCTATTTTAATGTAGAACTTGCTCGTGTTAATTGTTTCTAAATTGTGTGTGTGTGTGCGTGCGTCATGTTTTCCTTGTTACGAAGCTGATGATCATTTTTCCTGTCTCTTTAGACCATCAATCCAGAACTGGACAGGGACTTTTATCGTACGCTGTCTCTGCTCAAAAAGAAAGATCCAAGGATCTACCAAGAGGATGTCACTTTTTACAAAGAAACGGGTAACTCCAATACTCTATAACTGTGTTGTGCTGTGGGTTTGCTTTTCCATTGTGTTATAGTCATAATTGTTATGTAATACTAAAACATTTCCCACATTTGGAAGCAGAATTGTGCTGCGTTGTATCTGCCATCAAAGTGGTTCTCTTTCAGAAAAGCCCATTCTAATAGAAGTCAATGGGAAATCGTGGGTAACCCACAACAAAACAGAGGGTACACTGTGCTGCAGTTAGACCACAGCTAACCAGTGTGGAACCACCCTTAAAGTGGAACTATTGGCTAGGAATTGAAAATTGAGGGACAGGCAGGATATTTATTGCAGAAGAAACGTGCTTTGTGTCTTCTGCATTAAAGCTTCTTACCTGCCTTTCTGTCCCTTTTTACCTTTTCTGCTTACAAAATCACTTCTTTGCCTTTCAGATCAGCCAGCTACCAGTCAGAGCAAATCCACCAAGGAAAAACCCATGTATCTTAAAGACTACGAGCGAAAAGTCATCCTGGAGAAGGAAGGGTGAGGTGGCCGCACACCATGACCCTAGTGGCTGCCATGGCAAAACATTGGTCTTAACTCTGAATGTTTTGATGCTAAAAGTACCTCATATTAATATTTCTTTATGCTTGTAGAAAATACGAGGATGAAGAAAGCTCAGATGGAGAGGAAGGCCTATTGCAAGATCAGGTAGGATTTCGTGTGTTGGCATTTGGAGCTATAGCAAATGAGCTTCCTCGGTTGTTCATCTGCTGCCCCTCGTGTGTGATGGTGAGGCCTGTTCCTGTAAGGCACGTTGTGGGTTCTGAGCAATGGAAAAAGTCCTTCTTGCTGCATCTTTGATATTGTATCCAGCATAGTATTAACGCATGTAGAACACACACATGTACATTTCGCCTACACATACAGATGTGGACAGGACTTAATCACTCAGAATTTAGGAACCTCCAAACCCTACTCCCCTTTCTGCAATTTTGGAAATGATACCTACAAGTGACCCTTCAAATCTTAAGAGACCTGTAGCCCTGTCTCTCCTGCCTCTAGTTAGAATGCATACTTGAGTGACATTGTCTTGATAGCGCTTCATTTGTGTCAATTATGAGGCATAACATTTCCTTTGAGCTGCTTCCTGTCGTGACAGCCATTTTTTGGGTTGAATCTTTAGGGCCCAAGCCTTAGGAATTATATGTGCTGTTCACATCAAGATGTTCTTTCAATCACTGACTTGCAGTAGGACAGATGAAATCCGGTTGATTATTTTGTTAATTCAAGACCCAGTATGATCAGTGGGGATGTAGACTTTAGGCGGGGCGATCTGACACATGAATAACTAGCTTTGTCTGTGAGCAGTATCAATGAATGTTCTTTTTTTTTTTTTTTTTTTTCTTTTTTTACATTTTGTTTAAATATTTTTTTTGCAGAGGTCTCGATCCCCAACGTACCTAGAGGAACAGAGGCATATCAAAGAAAGGTGGGTGACTGCTGAGGATTTTTCTGCATATCTCAACTTACCCATTTATAGATTTATGTGATGTTTTCTTTACTGTTGTGACTATCAGGAAGGGAGTTAGGACTTTGCAGATTCTAGAGATTTGTGCTGCTAGAAAATCTCTGAGCAGCTTTTTCGTAGTAGGCATACCTAAATAACATGGAGTCTGTCCCTTTCGGACAGGAGGAGCTATTACAAGCCTACTGAGCGACTTATCGGATTGGATGTCACTCCACTTCCTCAAACTAAATCTTTCCAAAACCGAGCTCCTAGTTTTCCCCCCAGCCCGTGCCCCCCCTGACTTCTCCATCACGACCAACAACACCGCCATCAGTCCCACCCCGCAAGCCAGAGTACTAGGTGTCATCCTAGACTCCAATCTGTCTTTCCAGCCCCAGGTTCAGTCGCTGACAAACTCATGTAGACTTCACCTCCGCAACATCCAAAATACGTCCGTTCCTAACCCCGGAAACTACTAAGCAACTCATTCACTCCCTTATTATATCACCACTTGACTACTGTAACTCCCTCCTCACCGGCTTACCTCACCGCAGGCTATCCCCGCTTCAGTCTATCCTGAATACTGCGGCCAGACTCATCCACCTTACTCACCGCTCCGTATCCGCCACCCCCCACTGCCAATCCCTCCACTGGCTTCCGATTGCCCAGCGGATAAAATTCAAATGCTAACATTGACGTACAAAGCTGTCCATAACACTGCCCCAAACTACGTCACTGATCTGATATCCAAATACCATCCTAAACGTACTCTCCGCTCCTCACAAGACCTCCTACTTTCTAGTTCCCTGGTCTCCTCCTTCCATGCCCATCTCCAGGACTTCTCCACAGCTTCCCCCATCCTCTGGAACTCCCTACCCCAATCCATCAGACTATCACCTACTCTCTTCACCTTTAGGTGCACCCTGAAAACCCATATCTTCAGGGAAGCCTACCCCGCCCTCAGCTAATTGCCGATCTCCTCCACTCTTCCTACCGCTCCATCCCCCACAGCTATTTCCTCCTGTACCACTTTCTCCTCCCTCCTAGATTGTAAGCTCCAAGGAGCAGGGCCCTCGATCCACTCGTGTATTGTTACTGTACTGTCTCGTGTACTGTCTCCCATTATAATGTACAGTGCTGAGCAAACTGTTGGTGCTATATAAATACTGTATAATAATAATGTGACATAGAGCCTGTCCCTACTACCACAGGGTGACACTGGCAGGAGGAGCTATGTGACATGGAGTCTGTTCCTCCTACCACAGAGTGACACAAACACACCTCCTAGTCTTTTAATCATTCATGACATTCATAAAATGCTTCAACTTTTTTCAGTTTTCGAAAGTTTGTTGAGGACAGCGACAATGAAGAGGATGATGGCATCACAGCTAATCTGTTAACCAAAAGAGTGAAAACCAAAACGGAACAGGTGAGCAATAATGCCAGCCCTATATTTTTACGTGTTTTTGGTAAATTAGGGGAGTTAAAGTCCTATATTTCACATATGCTAAGAATCTGTATTTCTGATTGTCTTCATCTCACTTGGTAGGATTTTCTTCAAGATCCACCCTATGAGTGCCTATTTTTTACAAATACTCTATTTCTTTAGTCTGGCAACTGTAAACAGTGCTGACAAGACCGACCGAAAATTCTGTGAGATGAATTTACTAAGAATGGAGCAGGCAGAATCTGGAACAGCTGTGCATGGCAGTAGTCAGCTTCCAGCATTCATTTCCAAAGCTTAAAGTGGAACTTTAGTCAGGAAATTAAGTGCTGCTAGGTCACTTCAGGCTGGACCCTCTTGCAGGTATAGCTCTGTAAAACATTAAAATTAAGTGACTGTACTTGTTAAAATCCAGTAATACACTTTCTCAACCTATTCTGCACATGTTTACTTGAACTCTTTTTTTGGCATTGTGTTAGAAATGTATAGGCAGATCTGCTGACAGCCTAAAGATTTACTGCTACTCAGCAGCGATGGGCTTCAGCAAAATGGCAGCCTTCAGCAAAAAAGAAACCAGAACAATGCTGGAGGCAATTTACAGCACACACTAATTTTAGGAGCATACTTCTTAATGTGGAATGTATGTTCCTTGCTAAAGAACAATACTTTTGATCAAGTTGTTATGGGTAAAGTTTTTTTGTTTTAACTTGACAAACTAAAGCTAGAATCTGATTGGTTACTTTGCTAAGCTGTTCCAGATTCCGTCGCTTATATAAAAGAAGTAGAGAGGCCGCTCTCACCACCTGTGCAGTTTCGAGTATAGAGGATGGCCTCAGCCATCACACCTGCCACGCCCTCTGCGTTTTCCCCGCCCACCAGGGACTTTATCACAGAGGAATGACTCCTCTGTGATCAAGCCCTGGTGGGCGGGGTGAAATGCAACAGAGGCCGTGGCTGGCGTGACATCCTCTATAAATGGGACTGCACAGGGGGTGAGAGTGGCGTCTCTTCTTCTCTTATGTAAGTGACTAGACTGACACTTGGGCACCGCTCCCCTGCAATTGCCAGTGAGGTGATTTCTCTGAAACGCCACGGCCTCTCATGCTTCAGTGCTCCAAATGCTGTCAGCTCCAGTATCTGTTATAAATTAGACCTCCAGCTTCATTGTCCTTCCCTTTTTTTTTTTTTTTCTCTTCTTTTTTTTCTTTATACCACCTGCTCCAGCTTTCGGTATTGATAAGTTAACTCCACAACAGTGGGATTCAAACAAGTTCTGAGATGATGATGGTTGCGGTCTGCAAGGTTCAGCCTTGTTGCTGGCTGTTTTGAAGTAACAGTGGTTCTTGATACTGATGTATTAAAAGTATTGTGTATTTACAGAAGAGGATTTCCACCACAGGAACCAATCAAAATCCTGATTTCATATTCAGCTCATTACTGTAGAAATTACACTTGGAAGCTGATTGCTATAGGCAACAAGACCTGTTATTCACACCAAATCCATGTTAAGTGTTTGGTGCAGAATGAAGAGAAACAAGATTTTTCTATATTTGTCACTTTTTCTTCTGGAACTACCACAATGTGATGAATGACTATGGTGTAGCTCTGGAATACAGCGCTCCTATATGCAAGTAAAAGTTTGTTTCTGTTTATATAACATATTCCATGACCTTCCTGCAGGAGGAGGAGAAAGAGGTATACATTGCATGGCTGAAAGGACAGAAAGATGTAGAAGACAAAGAAGATGTGAAAGAAATGGTAGGTACAGCTGCACACTTATAAAGGAGCTGTATGTTCTTACAGTTGCCATGCCACTGCTTTAAAAACTAAAAAGATACCAACATGTTTAGAACGCAGTCATGTAGTTTACAAATCTGCCCCCTGCTTCATTTAGTTTCTCCAAGGCAAGTGAAGCCCAATTCATTTTGATAAATGGGAGAAAAGTAGTGCTTGGAGGAGTTCCCAATCACAGACCTCTCAAAATCATGTGACCAAGCTCTTCCCTATCACAGAATGCTCTCGGCAGCGCTCTTGCCCCTTTGACAAATGGTTATCATCGTACAGTTGAGAGAACTTTTGTGATCTTTATCGCTTTGTGATTGACAAGCTCTGTTTTTATGACCTGCAGTTGAAACTGCAAAGTAAATAGGAATTGTGACTGACACCATGGACGCTCTTGCTAAAGGATGTCTTGCACCAGTTTTCATAGATAATACCCAGCTGTTTGTAAAGACAGAGCCAACACATCAGAGAATGTATGGTACTGGCTGCAGCAGTGACCACGTTGTGCTTTGTTCATACAGAGTTATCTGAAGGAATACTGGACTGACCCTTCCCTGGATGACGGAGAGAGGTTTCTGAGAGACTATATTCTAAACAAAGAGTATGTGGAATCTGAATCTGATGAAGACGAGGAATGGTAAGATATACAGTTTGGATTGCATCAAACTGCTGAACTATCTCTAAAGTAAAAACCCTTTTTTTTGCTTTTATTTGGGGGTGCTAAGAGGGGATCTCTTGTTGTATCTACAAGAAGGGAAGTGAGGTCTTTCGAATGAAACACAAAAAGCAAAAAAACTCGTATGGATTTTACCTTCTTCAAACAATTTTATTAACAATAAATCAGAATGGAACAAAGAGACATTGCTAATGTACACTGGACATTGAAGTGGCAATAAGACATAAAAAAGAAAAAATGAATGAGGGTCACAGTACAAATGTCTATGCATTACTAGCGGAAACAGGTAGGTAAAAGTTGACAACAAAAGACATTATTGTTCCAGCCAATCAAAGCAATGTCTCCCAAATGCATTAAAGAAATAGGGGGAAGTTTGAAGGGGGGTTAGATGGGCGGAAGGGGGGGGAAGGGGAAGAGGAACAGCAACAATGACTCCATGAGCGTTCAACAAGTTTACAACAGCTCCTACGTGCTGCGTACAAAGGGCTATTGACAATATCCTTAGCGCATAGTACATAAATCAGGGGAAAAGGAGTGATTCGTCAAAGTTAGGCGGGAGGAAACGCTCTACCCAGGGGCCTTTACCATCTTCTAAATTCAAATAAAAAAAAGACTTCAGTGCACTTATGTTTTAAAGTATAATTAATCGTGCTTGGCTGCCCACACAGAGCTATGTATTCGTTGACAGTTTCCTTTGAATGAATGTCTACAAGTACCATCAGCCACTGTGCCTGATGGCTTGTAGTTCTCAATGAACTATGAAGGCGCTGGTGAGCATTCTTTTAGTCCATTGATCTTCCAGCTGTCAAGTAACTGCTTAATTGTACAAGGTACGGAAAGACAGCTGTTCTGAGAGTCTGCAGGAGCTTGAGATTGCACCCACGATCTGCTGATGGCAGGTGCAATGCTCAGCTGCCGTTTTTAGAAAAAATCTATTTTTCTGCAAAAAAAAGTGCATTTATTTAATTTTTTTTGCAAAATGTGAATTTATTCTTTCGGCTGACCAAACCTAACCCCTCCTCAGATGCATTCTTACAGAAATTTGATGCCCCCCTCCCCCCATGATTGTTACTTTCAGAGCTGCAAGTTTCCCTTTCCTGGCCTCACCTGCACAGTACAACCCCATAGATTACCATGGGGCTTCCTTGTGGTCACAAGGTAGACAAAGTTTATGGGGACTGCGCAGGCATGGCCAAGAGAGACTTTCACTGCTGAATGTAAACGAACAGCGGAGGCCACATCCATCGGATCTTGGTAAGTATTTGTATAGGGAGGGGGCAGGTGAGATCAAAGAGGCAAACAGGATAAGTGCACTTTGAAAGTGCCCTTATTCTTTAAATGTTCTTTTCCTAGATTTACACAAATGATCCTCATTTCCTAATAAATGCTTGGCTGTTACTATGTATCTTTTTGCCTCTGATCTCTCACACCTTAAAATGCCCCAAGTTTTATATCCCAAAGGGTAATGTCCCTTCTTATTTTGCATAATGAGCTGTTGCATTTCCTATGAGCACAAGGATTTATCATATGGACTGAAGAAAAGCCCCCTCAGCACCATGGAGCTTGTGCTCAAAGCACAATGAAACCCCTAAATGAGTTGTATATACACTGCTCAAAAAATTTAAAGGAACACTTTTTGATCAGAGTATAGAATCAAGTCAGTTAAACTCCTGGGATATTGATCTGGTCAGGTAAGTAGCAGAGGGGGTTGTTAATCCGTTTCAGTTGGTTTGGTGTTAATAAAATTAACAACAGGTGCACTAGATGGGCAACAATGAGACAACCCACAAAACAGGAATGGCTTTACAGGTGGAGGCCACTGACATTTTTTTCCCTACTCCATATTTCCTGACTGTTTTTCACTAGTTTTGCATTTGGCTAGGGCCAGTGTCACTACTGATAGCATGAGGCGATACCTGGACCCTACAGAGGTTGCACGGGCAGTCCAACTCCTCCAGGGTGGCACATCAATACGTGCCATTGCCAGAAGGTTTGCTGTGTCTCCCAGCACAGTCTCCAGAGCATGGAGGAGATTCCAGGAAACAGGCAGTTACTCTAGGAGAGCTGGACAGGGCCATAGAAGGTCCTCTAACCCATCCGCAGGACCGTTATCTGCTCTTTTGTGCAAGGAGGAACAGGATGAGCACTGCCAGAGCCCTACAAAATGATCTCCAGCAGGCCACTGGTGTAAATGTCTGACCAAACAAACAGAAACAGACTTCATAAGGGTGGCCTGAGGTCCCGGCATCCTCTAGTGGGCCCTGTGCTCACTGCCTGGTACCATAGAGCTCAATTGTCATTTGCCATTGAGCACCAGAATTGGTAGGTCCACCACTGGCCCCCTGTGCTTTTCACAGATGAGAGCAGGTTCACCCTGAGCACATGTGACAGACATGAAAGGGTCTGGAGAAGTAATGGAGAACGTTCTGCTGCCTGTAACATTGCTCAGCATGACAGTTTTGGTGGTGGGTCAGTGATGATCTGGGGAGGCATATCCATGGAGGGACACATAGACCTCTACATGCTAGACAATGACACCCTGACTGCCTTAAGGAATCAGGATGAAATCCTTGGACCTATTGTCAAACCCTACACTGGTGCACTGGGTCCTGGGTTCCTTCTGGTGCACGAAAATGCCCGGCCTTCTGTGGGGAGAGTATGCAGGCAGTTCCTGGAGGATGAAGGAATTGATACCACTGAATGGCCCCCACGCTCTGCTGACCTAAATCCAATAGAACACCTCTGGGATGTCATTTTTCGGTCCATCCAACGCCACCAGGTTGCACCTCAGACTATCCAGGAGCTCAGTGATGCCCTGGTACAGATCTCAGAGAAAATACCCCAGACCACCATCTGCCATCTCATTAGGAGCATGTCATGACATTGTCAGGCATGCGTATAAGCACGTGGGGGCCATACAAACTACTGAGGACTATTTTGAGTTGCTGTAATGAAATTTCATCAAAATGGACTAGCCTCCTGCATCATTTTTTCACTTTGATTTTCAGGTTTTCCTTGAATTCAGTCCTCTGTAGGTTAATAATTTTCATTTCCATCAAATGATTGGGGCATCCTTACATTTCTAACACATTACCTCGTCCATTTCAGTATAGATATCCAACATGATACTTTTCCCCATTGAGATCTTATGTGCTTTCATAGTGTTCCTTATAAGTTTTTTGAGCAGTATATTTTTGAGCTCTTCTGTTCCCGGAATGAGTCTGTACTGAAGCCAGGGACAGGCAGGGAATTTGCATTTTCAGAAGGTCAAGCAATGGCAGTCTCTGTATTTCTGTGCACAGGTTTTCTTCATATGTGATTTTAGTAGTGGCAACCTGACACTGCCCTAAAGCTTTACTGTAAAGTGCTGATTATACAGTTAGCTCGCTAATATTCCATATATTTTGCACAACAATTTCATTGATTACATTTGCAGACTGCACAAACCTCCATTTACATATTTCTGAAAGTCTATAAAATCTACTGTGCAGTGTTAGGTTCACCTGAGCACACTCATCGTCTTGTTTCATTGTAATAAAATTGCCATGTATTTTATCCTTCAGCCCCCCAGCACTGGAGGAAGCACCACACGTCTCTGATTCTGAGGATGAAGGGGAACTTTTCTTGAAGAAACAAGAAGATTTTGAAAGAAAATATAACTTTCGATTTGAAGAGCCAGATTCTGATTTGGTATGTATAACTGTAAATGAATGAACTTGGATTGCGTGTGTGCAAAGTGCTGCTTAGGTGCTCTGCAAGTTGCTAGATAAAGAGCAAGTGTAGGAGCTTGTCCTTTTGTTTTTAGTCGTGTCTGGATCAGAAGAGTCTAATGCTGGCCTTACACCTGTAGAATTTCATTCAAACATTTGAGTGAAAAATCATAAAATTCGCTCCTGCGGCCATTCGATGGTACCTTCATGCACTCAACTAATTTTGAACGACTTTTCGTTTTAGTACCATGTCAATGTCTACAAATGTTCTACTTCCAGATTAACTTTGACAAGCAGGTGTGCATATGATATTTAACAATTTTTCTAATCTGAATGCATGCTTGAGAATGCCACAAAAAAAAGCCTGGTTACAATATGCTTGACAACACCTTGACACTGGTTCGGGCATACTGTAATCTGGAGTGATGAGACCAAACTAGAGCTTTATGGTCACAACCATAAGGTCTGTTTGAAGAGGGGTCAACAGTGACAAGAATACCATCCCCACTGTGAAGCATAGTGGTGGCTCACGACAATTTGCATTCTTCTGCACGAATGCTGCGCATGCCACGCTCTTGGACTTGACAATGACCCTAAGCACATGGCTAAGTTGCTTAGGAATTACTTTGCAAAGAATAACTTTGCTATAAGCAAGCATTTACCTGAATGACATCGATTCATTCAGGGGTTTTTTTTTTTGTGCTTAGCTGTGATTTGGCCACAGCTAATCACATGACGTGCATGTGATTAGCTGTGACCATTCACAGCTAGACACTAGTATACAATGGATAGCATGAATGAAGCCATCCATTGTATACAACTGTCATGTGACCTGCTGTGATTGGTCACATGGTAACGGCAACGGGGGCCGGTACTCAGATCTGTCATCGCCCGTGTCCGAGGTACACGGCCGGTGACAGATTGCGCCGCTGCGCGGCTCTGCAAGCACGCAAACTGCGCATGTGCGGGAGGACGCCATATGGCGGCCTCCCGGAAAGCTAGTGCATTTTTCCGGACGCCATTCGACCATAGGCCGGGCGTCAAATGGTTAAAAATGGTACATACTGTATGCTACCAATTCTCCAAGGGTATGCAAAATTTTGAGCACAACTGTATGTTTGTGTATGCAGTCTATAGTAAATTCTTCCTTTCTGTGTTTGCAGATTAAGACTTTTCCTAGAACCATCTCTCAGTCGGTGAGAATGAAAGATGATCGGAGGAAGAGGAAACGAGAGGAGATAAAGGACAGGAAAAAGAAGGTGAGACCAGGAATTTTTTTTTCTGCAGGAGGGGAACAGATGAGTCGGGGGAGCAGTTGGAAGCACTTCAGCGGCCATTTTGTTCTGTTCTGTCTGCAGGAGAAAGAGAAGAAGGAGGAGGAGCTGAAGCAGCTGAAGAACCTGAAGAGGAAGGAATTACAGGACAAGCTGAAGAAGCTTCGGGAGCTGACGGGAGATCAGAATCTCGAGGTTACTGAGGAAGACCTGCTTGAAGATTTTGACCCAGAAAAACATGACCTAATTATGCAGGTAAATTCATTTTAATTTTCCTGTGAGGAATAAAAAAAGATGTCCTATCAGGAAAGCAGTTTACTCTTCCCTGGGGGCAGAATAGATTAATTTTGAGGGGAAATTTGTCGAAAGGTATCTTCAAAATAATGTTTAAAAATGAAACCAGGGATATTTGGTGAATAAAGTAAATAAATGGCCGTTGCCCCGGTGTTCCTGATACTGCTTCACCTGCCTGGTTGCTGCCTGTGTCTGGAACCCAATGCTTGCTTGTGCTGTTACAAAATAGCCAATATTTGTATACCAGTCCTATCATTACATTGTTATTAGGGCTTTAATTCTTTCTTGCATGAAATGGTTGAAATTTTTGGATGTAGTCAGGCTGACATTTTAGTTCGTAGACACTAGTGCAAACACTGCCATTGTCCTCCACATGATTTAAATGTCTTACTTGAATAATGAATACCCATTGGCCATTATCATACGAGTATATTAACCACTTCAATTCCGGACACTTGCACCCCCTTCCTGCCCAGGCCAATTGTCAGCTTTCAGCGCTATCACACTTTAAATGCGCGGTCATGCAACACTGTACCCATATGAATATTTTAGCATTTTTTTTTGAGACAGATAAAACTTTATTTTGGTGGCATTTATTCACCACTGGGATATTTATTTTTTGCTATATAAATGAAAAACTCCAACAATTTTGAAAAAAAGTGTTTCTTATAAAATTTTGCAAATAAATAATCTTTCTTCATAAATCTTGGCCAAAATGTAGTCCGCTATCTTTTTAGTAAAAACAAAAAAACTCAAATTAGTTTATAACCAAAAATTATAATTTTTTTTTTTATTTGTTTACATTTTTATTTTTTTTTTTTTATATTATGTGTTGTGTTTTTGTTGTGACACTATACTTGTGGGGCCAAATAATATAAGTGGTGAAGCGCTCAACTTAAATAATCAAACCTAGTGCAATATCCCCATATATAAATATTAAATCCCTAGTGATATAACAATACACAAATAATACCTCTTAGGTTATGCAAATAATACTGATAAATAATACATAGAAAACTAGTGCAATATCCTCATATATATAAAGAATATATATCCCTGGTGATATAGTGATAAATAATATCTCTTAAACTGTGCAAAAGGTGAAATACATTGATTATTGAAATAAATTAAAATGGTGATGCCACACTGTGCAAAATAATGGCAAAGTGTTCAAATAATGTCACTCCATGCTGCAATAGTGCTCTTCGTGAAAATCTTGACGTGACTCCCCTCAATAGCAGAAATGCCCCCTCACCTTCCACATTCGACCCTTGCGGGTCACAGAGCTTTTTATATATATATCTCTGTCAGATGTTAATCTCCTCCACTGCCTCCACCGACCATGATCCTCCTCCAGGCAGTAAGTACCACTCCAATTACTCCCCTCATACACCGAACTTTGCCAGATAATACTCTCCTCCACTGCCACCACCGACCAAGATCCTCCTCCAGGCAGTAAGTAATATTCCAATACCCCTCACACAATGGACTCAGACACAGAGCGATTCATATAGAAAGACAAAAGCAGACCTCCATAGTGCAACACTGTTTTAATAGACTAATCCGATACAGTGAAACATTACACTCACATGTCCTCACAAATCGAAAAGCAGTTTCCCATATGCTATGGGTGTATACAGGAGTCCAAAAACTGTTTTTGGACTCCTGTATACACCCATAGCATATGGGAAACTGCTTTTCGATTTGTGAGGACATGTGAGTGTAATGTTTCACTGTATCGGATTAGTCTATTAAAACAGTGTTGCACTATGGAGGTCTGCTTTTGTCTTTCTATATGAATCGCTCTGTGTCTGAGTCCATTGTGTGAGGGGTATTGGAATATTACTTACTGCCTGGAGGAGGATCTTGGTCGGTGGTGGCAGTGGAGGAGAGTATTATCTGGCAAAGTTCGGTGTATGAGGGGAGTAATTGGAGTGGTACTTACTGCCTGGAGGAGGATCATGGTCGGTGGAGGCAGTGGAGGAGATTAACATCTGACAGAGATATATATATAAAAAGCTCTGTGACCCGCAAGGGTCGAATGTGGAAGGTGAGGGGGCATTTCTGCTATTGAGGGGAGTCACGTCAAGATTTTCACGAAGAGCACTATTGCAGCATGGAGTGACATTATTTGAACACTTTGCCATTATTTTGCACAGTGTGGCATAACCATTTTAATTTATTTCAATAATCAATGTATTTCACCTTTTGCACAGTTTAAGAGATATTAGTTATCACTATATCACCAGGGATATATATTCTTTATATATATGAGGATATTGCACTAGTTTTCTATGTATTATTTATCAGTATTATTTGCATAACCTAAGAGGTATTATTTGTGTATTGTTATATCACTAGGGATTTAATATTTATATATGGGGATATTGCACTAGGTTTGATTATTTAAGTTGAGCGCTTCACCACTTATATTATTTGGTTTCACATATCTTGCGGTATAGAGAATGGGTGATAGCAGCTAACTCACTAGGTCCTGTGGAGCGCAGGGGGATTTCTGTATTTTATACTTGTGGGGGGTGATGATTTTTTTTTTTTTTTTTTTTGCACTGATTGCTTTTACACCCATAATGGCTGTAAAAGCAATCATTTCTATTTCTCTGTGCCTGCATTCTTGCAGCCATTGAGAAATACTGTGAGAGCTATGATTGGTCACAGCTTGTCACATGGTACAAGGCTGTTGTGAATAGCCTTATACCATGTGATCTCTGTGATCATTCACAGATTTCACTAGTAGTAAGCAATGATGTCAGGAAGTGACATCTTGTTTACTACTGCTCATGTGATCACGGATTGGCCAATCCGTGATCACATGAATCGGGACCTCACACAGAGGACCCGTACAGTGATCGGAGGACACAGCAGGCACTGGATCGCAGTGCCGCGCGCTCCCAGGTTGTGAATGTGGGTGACGTTTAGAAATGTCAACCCGCTTCAGCAGTGCTCCCGTCCGGCCATTTATAGACATGGGCCGGATGGGAAGTGCTTAAATAGCAGCTCTACACAGACCTTACACCTGTAAGCAAAGCTTTAGGAACTTTTTTTTTTTTTTTAACGTCCGCAAACGTACGAAAAACCCGTAAGTGAATCACAAAAAACGTGCAAGTGCGAAACACCACACAAAGTGCACTTAGGGGTGTGCTTTGTCCTTCCTCCAAAGGGGATGGACCTCTACCCTGATCCCCCAGGACACGAAGCTCCTGACAGGGACAAGGTTCCCATTTGGTCCACCTAGCCAAAAGGCCTGGCGGACCACCGTTCCTTGTGGCCAGCCGAAGCCAGCCACTCAGTACTTGGCCAGGGGTTCTCCCGAAGAGAAAACCCCCTAGGGACAGGGGAGGAAGGAACCAAAAGGCCACACATCCTCCCCCTAGACTTCAGGGTAGGCCCGAGGACCCACACCCTCCATCCTGTGAGGAAATAAAACACACACATAAGGTGAAAGTGACAAACAGTGGGAGAAATAATAAATTAAATAAATAAAAAGTGGTCGTGCCAAATGTGCACAGACCAGGCCCTGAGGCCTGTAGCAAAAATTGCCCCGAACTTAGCCAGAAGGCCTGGTCCTGAGGGCGCTGTGCAGAAAAAGTGTTTAAACACAGCCAGGTGTTACTAAGAGCACCCCTGAGGCGACCACTCAGGGGGCACTGGTTTGCGGACTTTCTGCCTTCCCGGCTCCTGGCCAGACAAGGTAGATCCGTTCAAATTAGGAGGAACTGGGCCCCTCCGGTCTTCCTGGGGGAATTACTCTTGGGGCCCAACAGCCTGTGGGTGCCTCGATTTCTGTTTCAGCCGGTACTAGCTGTCAGGACCCCCATCATGCCAGCAGGGGTACTATACAAACAGTCATCCCTGCAAAGCTAGAATGACCGTGGAGCACCCCTGCTGGACACTGATAAGAACAGATACTACACTTGATCTTAGCCAAAAGGCCGAGAAGCTTTAGGAACTGCTATGCAGGTAATACAACACTTCCCTGGCAGCTGTCAGGGGCATGGGTGATATCAGGGGCGAAGGTGGGTGAAGTGGATGTGTCTTTCTGGAAGAGAGGGCCTCCAAAACATTTGGAAGTGTCAAAGGTGGCTGAAAATATTATTGTTAAATGACAGGACAATGGGAGAAGCTAAGGACAACGCAGAGAGCCTAGGGATATGTTAAGCCTGATGTTTATAGGATGGTGACAAGGTCACTTTAAATGCAGAGCCTTGCTTTGCACTCATTTTTGAATAATTTTAGCACTGGGAAATCTCATCTACTGTAAAGAAGCCGATATCTGTGTATTAAAGTCTTGCAACGCGTGTAGTTTACCTTCGAGAATCACTTGAATGGAACCTCAATACCAGTCCACCTCTTGAAATATAACTGGAAAATAACGTAGATACATTTGATTTAGGAGTCAGTGTCCCTTTTGTCAGTCCTTTCCTATCACAACCGTTGTAGAAATGACGGCTGTGCAGAAATACAGTTGGCTTATTTCAGCCAATCAGAAATCATGGAACGGTTATAATCTGACCTGTGAATGATTACACTGTATATGTCAATATCATTCATACTTTAATTATGTAACCTCCTATGTAACGGTTTTATGTTGTTGTAGAAATGCTTTGGGGATGATTATTATGGAGTAGAGGAGGATCAGAAGCCACAGTTTGATGGTGAAGAGGAGTTGGATGGTGAGTCTTGGTACCAAGTATACTTTTACTCTGTTTAATCTAATTACATATTTCTGGGCTCTGGTTTATGGCTCCTGACTCTTGTACAGGGGAGTGGAACTGGGATAACTGGACTGGAGCAGAAGGAGAGGACGGGACTGTTGAGGAGGATGAGTGTGATGATGGAGAAGAAGATGCCGATCTTCACTGCGATGATCCAAACTTTGTGGTAATGTTGTGATTATTACTACTTGAATTGGAAGTAATCGTATCACCTGTTGTACTGTCCATTTAAAGAATGTGTAAACCCAATATTTCATATTCCTGATATGTGCTTGTTGTAGCATGTACTTGTATGAAAATATATGCTGTGCTCTTTTGCATTGCTTCCTCTGTGTGAAATACCTGGTGTTCTTACTAAGTCCTTCTGCTTTCCTTTAAAAAACAAAAAAACAAAAACTGACCACACTAGGCATGCTAGCACAGTATGATCAGTTCTGCTGTGCTAAGAACTAGGCCTGCTCTTCTGCATGGATCAGACCTCTGCTGACACAATCCCCCCCAGCACTCCCATTCACTAGGAAGATCAGTGTATGCTGTTTCTCTTCCCACTAGCTCTCTCAACTAATTTATGCAGCTGAGAACAGAGGGTATGTGATCACTTATAAAACAAAAACAAGGAAAAAAGTATTTAAAATCTTTTTTTTTTTTATATGCATTCACAAATGTTTGCCTTTCATTTCTATATTAAACTTAATGGGTTGTTTTAAAAGCTGAGGTTTTACATATTCTTTAATACTTTGTTCTGTGACTGTTCTGTGAACTGTGCTTTCGTGACATGGCCGGTATCCTGTTAAGTTTCATCTGTCATAGCTGGGGAACTTTGCCTTGTAATCACAGCTCAGCTTTGTCAAACCATATTTTTGGATATGCCTTTTCTTATTGTTCACCTTGATCTATTCAAGCTTAAAAACCAGGTTACATACATGTGTCTCTACAAGGGATGACTCCTGCACTGTGCAGACCTTTCCTGTTCTACAGACCGGTCACTGCTACTTGCTCTTCTTGTGCAGGGTGACTGATCCTCTCTCCTTTAATACAGACCGGTCGCTGCTGCTTGCTCTTCTTGTGCAGGGTGACTGATCCTCTCTCCTTTAATACAGACCGGTCGCTGCTGCTTGCTCTTCTTGTGCAGGGTGACTGATCCTCTCTCCTTTAATACAGACCGGTCGCTGCTGCTTGCTCTTATTGTGCAGGGTGACTGATCCTCTCTCCTTTAATACAGACCGGTCGCTGCTGCTTGCTCTTATTGTGCAGGGTGACTGATCCTCTCTCCTTTAATACAGACCGGTCGCTGCTGCTTGCTCTTCTTGTGCAGGGTAACTGATCCTCTGTCCTTTAATACAGACCGGTCACTGCTACTTGCTATTTTTGTGCAGGGCGACTGATCCTTACTACTCTAATACAGACCGGTCACTGCTACTTGCTCTTCTTGTGCAGGGTGACTGATCCTCTCTCCTTTAATACAGACCAGTCGCTGCTACTTGCTCTTCTTGTGCAGGGTGACTGATCCTCACTCCTTTAATACGGACCGGTCCCTGCTACTTTCTTTTTTGTGCAGGGTGGCTGATCCTCCATGCTGTAATACAGACCAGTCACTGCTGCTATCTTTTGTGCAGAGTGGCAGCTCTTGTATCTGCCCCCATGTAGTTTTTGCAGGCAGCCTATAATAGGATGACCTCCTGCATCCCACCTGCAACTGTAAACTCTGCACAGTCTATGCATAGTGCTCTGATCATATTAATTAATATAAATGTAAACAGGCAAAATAATATATATATAGATAATCAGTGACACACTGTGTACATAATATCTAGTGATAGGATACTATAAGGGTCTAAGACCCCAGATCTCTATAAACGTGCTATAATCCTATTATATTAACAAGTGAGAAACCAGTGAAACAACGCACATCCACAAAGTGTAAACCATATAATAAATGTGAATATATCCGAAGCAGGATAAGATGGTAGTGAATGATAGTCCAACTGGAACTTACAAGTGGTGAGTCTATAACTGAGCCCTGAGGAAATCACGTGGTTACCGTGACGTAACGCGATGGCTTGTAGGGAAATGCTAACATTGGGCAAGAGTTGCATTGGTCACAAGTCATTCCTTTGTTGTTTAGATGGATGCAGACTACAATCCTCAAGAAGCTCCTGCCGCATCACGTAAAGAAAGAAAGAGGCTACGGCTTGAGAGAGAAAAGAGCGCCAAGAGGAGAAAGAAGTCTGTGTTTGCTGAAGCTGTGAGCCAAGATAAACCTGTCTTTAATCCAGGTCAGTTAGATATGCAAGTCTGAGTAATATATTAATGACTGGGGTGTTATGTGTAGGTCAGATTTTGCACAATATGGCTGTGAGTCTCCCACACATTATGGCCAGTGTGTGTTTTTTTTGTTACCTTTATTTGGAGTGCACAAGGATCTACATGTTACTGCAGCTCACTACAACTGGGCTGCGTTGCAGTGTGAAATTAATATTATACAGGATTTATATAGCGCCGACAGTTTGCTCAGCACTTTACAATATAACGGGAGACAATACAGCAACAATACAGTTCAATACAATAGGGATAGGAGGGCCTGATCCTGGGAGCTTACAATCTAGGAGGGAGGGGCTAGTGGTACAAAAGGTAGTAACTGTGGGGGATGGACTGGTAGGAAGAGTAGAAGATTCCATTATTAGCTGAGGGCAGGATAGGCTTCCCTGAAGAGAGAGGTTTTCAGAGATCACCTAAAAGTGAGCAGAGTAGGCGATAGTCTGATAAATTGGGGAAGAGAATTCCAGAGGATGGGAGAAGCTCTGGAGAAGTCCTGGAGACGAGCATGGGAGGAGGAGACAAGGGAGCTAGAGAGCAGAAGGTCATGTGAGGAGCAGAGAGTACGGTTTGGGTGATATTTAGAGACAAGGCCGGTGATGTAATTTGGGGCGGAGTTATAAATGGCTTTATAAGTTATTGTTAATGTTTTGAATTTTATCCGTTGGGTAATGGGTAGCCAGTGGAGGGATTGGCAGAGAGGGGTGGCAGATACAGAACGGTTAGTAAGGTGGATGAGTCTGGCAGCAGCGTTCATGATAGACTGAAGAGGGGATAGCCTGCAATGAAGTCGGCCAATGAGGAGGGAGTTACAATAGTCAAGGCGAGATATAACAAGGGAGTGAATGAGTTGCTTAGTGGTTTCCGGGGTTAGGAACGGGCGTATCTTGGAGATGTTGCGGAGGTGAAGTCTACAAGATTTGGACAGCGAATGGATTTGGGACTGAAAGGACAGATGGGAGTCTAGATTACACCTAGAAAATCATGTGCCCTAGTGGTTATTGACATTCATTTATTGTGGAAAAACACCAGTCACTACACTGTGTGAACGAGGCCTAAAACAGAACTAAAGTATTTTTTTTTTTTTTTTTTTATAAGCAGTTCATTCATGCTTTCCTTTAAATTTGTGTTATATTTTCATTTATCGTTATCCATATGTCATCTTGCAGGGTCTGTTCCATTACCTGTATACGGCATTGGTGCAAAAAGATGAATGTGGTGCTCTTGTCTCAAATGATGTGATTATTTCCTCGCAGAGGTTTCTGTGTGGGGAATACTTTTATTTTTGCCAGGAGCTAGGCTTGTGATAGAGCTGATTCATAAACAGAATATGTATGAGTATACTGATTGGTGACTAGGGTTGACTTTGGAGTTGGTGCAGGGCTTGCAAAGTAACATGAGAGAGACAAACTTCTGTTTGACTTTATTTGCCTGCTTGCTCCAGGCTAGTTGAGAAGTGAGGGACACTCAGGCTACTGGTATTTACTAAAGGAGGCCCCCGAAAGCAGCCTACATATTTTATTCAGTACAGTTTCCCTTTAAGGTGTGTTCCTTCACACAGACACTAACAATCATCAGATAATTATTATTTTTTTTTTTTTGTAACACAGATGATAAAACATTCCAGGAATATGTAGAAGAGTATTACAAGCTAGACCATGAGGATATTGTGGATGATCTGCCGTGTCGATTCAAGTATCGGCAGGTGGTTGCTTGTGACTTTGGACTCAGTACTGAGGAGGTAAGAATGAGGAGCGCTAACCGTATTTCATTTTAAGATGAAAAATGACCCTTGCAGTGAGGAGCCCCCAGCACTGCCAGGCTTTAAATGCGTGTTTTGTATAGGAGGGGTACAGAAAAAAACAACTATACTTTCCCGATCTCTCATTTCCCGACAGCCAGTGATTTTTTTTTCTGTTTTCTGATGCTCTTTTTGGGTGGGCCCTCGGCGTCCTCACTTACACAGCAGGACTGCTGGTCTGGTATTGTATGTAGTGACACCAATGTACTTGGAATTGACAACAGCTTCAGCAGACTGATTATGCAGCTGAAAAAAGCCTTTAGGTGTGATGAGGGAGTTGCTTTTTTATGTTCTCCGTAGTCACACCGCACATTCAACCCTTGCAGGGTGGGGTTGATTTTTTTTTCCAGTTCAGTTTTAAATACCTAAAGTTTTGTTTGCCCAATCTCCGCTATGATTGTGCCTGCTGATTACAGTATAGTGAGAAGGAGCTTTACTTGCATAGTGGAAGCTGTCAAAACTCAACCTGCAGCTGTGTCAGAGATAACATGGCTAAAAGCTAGAAAGGGGTTGATTTTCTTGTGGTTTTTTTTTTAAATTTTTTTATTGTATTTATTTATTACAGGTGCTTATATAGCACCATCAGTTTTTTATTATTATTATTATTATTATTATAATACATGGTTTATATAGCACTATCAGTTTGCGGAGCACTTTATTATTATTATTATTATTATTATTATTATTATTATTATTAAGTGTTCTTGCAAGAACACTTATTGTTATCCCACATATATATTCTTATTCTTATTATAGCCAAATTTACCACCCTAACTCCTCCCACAGTTTTTACACTACATAGACCGTAAGATAAGGAAACGTGTGGATTGTTCCCAATTGGCGTGCTATTACTTTGTGGAACGTGTCGCCGAATGGTTCAAAAAATATTGCAGTTTTTGTGGTGAAATTTTCCCATAGGAATGAATGGAGGAATGACCTAAACTAGAGTGGGAGCTGACAAAAGCTAGAGTGTGAGATGAGAAATCAGAACATGATTTCTAAACTGCCATCACTCCCTCATTTTCAAGCCCACCTACACAAATCTTATATAAAAACGTTCAGCTATCCCTGCTGCCACTAAAAATGTTCACGGCTAAGCCATAGTCCTGATAGTTTTCACAATATGACCATTTGTTTGCAAGTCACGCAGCCCATTGACATTCATTGAAACTCCACTCCCAGCCACCTGAAATTTTAAGGGCCATTTCTAAACTGCGACTGTGCCTTCATTTTTAATATTTCAGAGACATACTATGCAACAAAATGTATGTCTGGGTCTTGTGATTCTCACAATATAAAGCTCTTTGGTGTAGGATTTATAATTTTTAAACTACAACCGTTTGAAGATGGCAACCGCCAGTGAAGTGAGCAAGTTGGAGCAGTTTGTTTTTAACCGCTCTTCTCTGCCCTTGCTGTAGAGTGCGTTGCCATAGAAACCCAGGTGTGGGAGGAGGCAGCAGAGTGACCAAAGCTAGAGTGTGAGCTGAAAAATAAAAGTTGAAATGCATTTCTCACTCTATCAAGCTTGCCATGTGCTTTTTAAATTTGATCAATCAATTGGTTAGTGTAATGTTTACTATCTTTACTCCCTCCAAACACTCCACACAGTTACTCTGCCCACTCCATAAAGTTACTCTGCGCAGTCCAACCTTTTCACAGTTACTCCGCCCACTCCAACCACACAACAGTTACTCCAGCCACTCCAACCACACAATAGTTACTCCGCCCACTCCAACCACACAACAGTTACTCCGCCCACTCCAACCACACAACAGTTACTCCGCCCACTCCAACCACACAACAGTTACTCCGCCCACTCCAACCACACAACAGTTACTCCAGCCACTCCAACCACACAATAGTTACTCCAGCCACTCCAACCACACAACAGTTACTCAAGCCACTCCAACCACACAACAGTTACTAAAGCCACTCCAACCACACAACAGTTACTCCGCCCACTCCAACCACACAACAGTTACTCCGGCCACTCCAACCACACAACAGTTACTCGGGCCACTCCAACCACACAACAGTTACTCCGGCCACTCCAACCACACAACAGTTACTCGGGCCACTCCAACCACACAACAGTTACTCGGGCCACTCCAACCACACAACAGTTACTCGGGCCACTCCAACCACACAACAGTTACTCGGGCCACTCCAACCACACAACAGTTACTCGGGCCACTCCAACCACACAACAGTTACTCGGGCCACTCCAACCACACAACAGTTACTCGGGCCACTCCAACCACACAACAGTTACTCGGGCCACTCCAACCACACAACAGTTACTCGGGCCACTCCAACCACACAACAGTTACTCGGGCCACTCCAACCACACAACAGTTACTCGGGCCACTCCAACCACACAACAGTTACTCCGGCCACTCCAACCACACAACAGTTACTCCGGCCACTCCAACCACACAACAGTTACTCCAGCCACTCCAACCACACAACAGTTACTCCAGCCACTCCAACCACACAACAGTTACTCAAGCCATTCCACCCAGTTACTCCGCCCACTCCAGTTGTAGACTACTGGTGGAGGCAAGAACACTTCACACAATTTCCCCAGAAATTGTAGCTTTTCTAGTTATTATTATTATACAGGATTTATATAGTGCCAACAGCTTACTCAGCGCTTTACAAAATAAGGGAGACAGTACAATTACAATACATTTCAGTCCAGAAGGAATCTGAGGGCTTTACATTTATATTGTATGTCAGTCCATACCCTCAAGGAGTGTACAATCTAAGGTCAGGAGCCAATTAACTTAGCAGCATGTCTTTGGAGTGTCAGAGGAAACCGGAGTACCTAGAGAAAACTCCCACAGGCACAGGGGAAACGTCGAAACTCTGTGCAGGTAGTGCCATGGTGTCTGCTGAACCGGCTGAATTTCAATGCACGTATGGCCACCTTTAGTGTACGATTTAGAAGATTGTCCCTCAATCCATGTGATAACGATCGGATTGGGAGATATTCCTTTGTAGCCTCACCCCCTGCCCAGTAGATCTTCAAGGTGAGGGTAAATTGTACTGTTGTATTTATTTTTCCAAATTGATTCTGTTTTTATTCCTGATACCAGATCAATGGTGTTGAATCTATGCAAAAATGTTGGTTGACTAAGATGATCTGAGTTTTCAATGGTCAGATCATCTGGCTGCCATCTCATGCCTGTGGCCATGCTTAGATTGAATGTTATGGATATACTTGTATCTACCGTGGAATTGGAGTTCAGTAATGTAATCTCCTACAGATCCTGACAGCTGATGACAAGGAACTGAACAGATGGTGTTCACTAAGGAAGACTTGTATGTACAGGTGAGAACCTCCTTGTGTCCACATGTTGGCAGAACCAGTATATATGGGTGAGGGGGATTCAGAAGGAGCCACGGTTCTTCTGTAGAGTGCATTGACCCCATTATTGCTGAACCCCAGGCAAACAGGTAGAAAGTAGAAAAACTGTGGCAACATTCAGTAATTACAGGTCTCCTTTCTGCCCTAGCCAGTGACTGGACAGTAACAGGAGAAGCACCCAGATTTCATCTCTTAGTTACTCTACTTTCTTCTCCTTTCAGCGCAGTGTTCTGCAGCACAACTAATTGGCTTCCTGTGCTGCTTCTCTCTCCCCTTTTTGAGCTCTGCTATATAGGGACTGCAGAAGGCTGGTACCATCATAAATGCATGTACTTGCATTGCTTGTATTTAAAATAACAAACAAGCATTTATATATTGAATAGATGACTGTATTTATTTTCTTTTATGTCTGCCTGGAGTTCAGCTTCTAAGATGGACTGGATTGATCCAGCTTGGCCCTATGTATGTATGCATATCTCATACCTGAGGGCCGCTGGGGAAGCTGACAATCACTGTAGTAGTCAGTGCTAGCCACTATCTTCTAGATCCTGTGCTGAGTGGCTTCCCCTCTGCAAACGAACAGGGGGTTGCACAGGTATAATGTATGTACATCGGATACAGTGCATTGTATGAATCTCATCCAAATGAGCCCTAAGAGAATACAGGGTCAGAGTTCTACTTAACTGATGGTCACTCAAAGACAACTATACTGGCTGCACTGCACCGTCTTGGTCATTTTTCCAGTTGTATCCAGTCTAAATGGGAAAGAGAAGAAATAAAGCTGTGTGGGAGGGGGGAAGGGGAAAAAAGGGGGGCTAAACAAAGAAAAGGAGGGAAAAAAATGGAGACGGGGGATAGGCTGTTTCCCCGCTCTCCTTCAGGTGTTCCATGGTCCGTGAGGAGTTTCTGTCCCAACAGCCAGGGGGTCCAAATTTTAAAGTGCTTCTCAGTTTTTTAACTCTGCTGTTAGTTGTTCCATAAGTTTGATGTCTGATACTCTAGTGCACCAATATGCCAGCGTATACACACTTTTGCTACATTCAAAAGGTGTTTAAAAAATATATTTTTATTTTGTTAGTATTTAAACAAGATCTGTGTATCATGGATGAAATAGGTGGCTGGTGTATCTGCCAGGGACCATTCGGTCATGTTTTCAGTACTGGCCTTTACTTCTGTCCAGAAGGTTGGCAGCACAGGGCAGCCCCAGAATAGAATGGAGCTATGATCCTTCTGTTTTTAGGCATCTTTAGCACAGGGGAGACACCTGAGGGCTAATCTTATGCAGGATTTGGGGGGTTTTGTACCACTGTGAGAGTGTTTTGTACCCATTTTCTTCATATGAGTTTGCCACGTAGGCTTTGTAGGCAAACAGAAGGATTCTATCTTTTTGTGTAGGTGTAAATGTTATGCCCAAGTCTCGTTCCCATTTTGTAAAGGAAACCAGGGTCCTATTGTCGACCACCTGTGATCAACATGGAGCAGAAAAGCTTGTCTAACCGGGACCGCCTCCGCACCAATGGGAGGGTGTGGCAAAAGTGTGCTGGTTTTAAGGATTGATTTAGTAAAACTGAAAGTGGAGCCAATTGAAGGATGAGACGTAATCTGATTTGTTAAGGACTGTGTTGGAGTAGTCCAGGCCAGACTACAAGCTTCTTTGCCTCGTCAAATCAGAGAGTGCCTTGTATTCTTGGAAATGGCATTCTGTGAATGGTTGCAATGGCGTGCATTCATTACCATGGGGTTAGTGTGCAGAGAGAGGGAGGTCGCTTGACACAGAACCTTGGAAGATAATGGCTTTCACTATAGTATCCTTGAGTACTACAGTGATTATCAACTGCTTCCGAATTGTCCAGTTGAGAGATATGCATACATCAGCTCATACATTAGGATCATCAGTTGTTATAAAAGCTACAGATTATAGAATGTTGAAAAATGACTGACTTGTGTTAGCACAGTAACACTTATATGAGACATAAGAGATTAGATTTACGTATACTTTCATAATCAAAGGTATGATTTTGATTTGAAACTCAACCAGTTTAAATATGCACTTAAGATCACACCTGGAGTTCAACTTTAGAGCAGGTTCACATATGTATGGGGCCGGTTTCAGTGTGATTTTTCAAAGGAGTCCAGTGTGGTTTCAATCACTGATTCAGGTGTGCTTCGGATGCGAATTTTTAAAGTGATACTTGAAATCGCGCTGGAACCGGACTGAAAATTGTACCAGACTCTTTCTAAAATTGCATTGCGGTCGGCCCGCACAAATGTGAACTGGCTCCATAGAAGGCCAGTTTGGTTCACAGGCCGTGCAAATTGGATGTTGTTCAAAATGCTTCCGATTCGCATATATGTGAAATGGGGCTTAAAGTAAAATGTACTCCTCTCCCCATAAAATATATTTGTAAGGTTGAGTGTTCCTGTGGAGGAGTTGGTCTGTGCCAGAAACCAACTTTTTAGTGTCTCTAGGTCAAGTTCTACTCTTTGCCAGGTAAGAAACTTTCAAACCATGTGTTTGACTTCTGTTACAGATCTGAAAAAGAAGACCTTTATGACCAAAATACCTTCAGCCAGAAAGCCGAGAATCTCTGGAAGAAGCAGCAAGTCCTGAAGTCTCTTACTGAGAGGTAGGATTCCTTGTTTATTAGGAACATTCGTGGAGTAGCAGCAGGCAATCACAGTTTATCTTAGAATGGGCAGATTAGTTGAGGGCTCATTCATATGAGCGGTGGATGCAGGGGAGCAAGGGCTCTCCTACAGGGGGACAGAGACACCCAGAAAGGCACATAATATTATAGGAGGGGAGGGATTGGAATGGTTTTGAGGTTTTCATTGAGCTCTGTGTTGTCCTATCTTGGTGTCACTAGGGCAGGAAGTGAGGGGACATCTCTCCAGAGATGGCACAAGCGGTCAAAAAAGAACAAAAAACGAGAGGTTCTATTGAAAACTAAAAAAAAAAAATGTTTTAGGGGTTACCTTAAATATTTAAGTCAGAATGCCATTATTGGCTGTCTCCTGAAAATGTTTTTTGCTTGGCTGTCTGGCTTAGGTGCTTGTTTGAAATCTATGGCTCCAAGTATTGTCAATAGATGAGCTTAAAGCAGTGTTCCACGCAAAAGGGGAAGCTCCTCTTTAAAGATTGTTCCCCTGCTCCCTATTAAGGATTGGCACCTTTTGGGGAGCGGGTACCTGAAATTGACAGGTACCCGCTCCCACTTCCGCTACAATCGCCTAGGTGATCGGAAGCAGACGTTGTCCTCCTACCCTCCCTCCCCGTAGTCTTCTGGGACATGCGACAGGTCCCAGAAGACGTCGGGGCCATTCAGGAAGCGCAGCGCTACTCGCGCATGCGCAGTAGGCACCCAGGTATGAAGCCGCAAGCTGCTACAGCCGGGTGCCCACACTGAAGATGCTGACATCTGGAACACAGGACGGCTGGTGAAACAGGCTGCGGGGAGGACACCGCGGGATCCTGGGACAGGTTTTGTAGCTGCTGACTTTTATTTTTTACAGTGTGAGTGGAACTCTGCTTTAAAAGCCAGGCAACTAGCATTTTTAGAATGTCAGCAATAGCAGCTTACATATTTCTCTAAACACAGTTTTCCTTTAAGGCAGGGGTATTCAACCTGTGGCCCAAAAAAAGTTAAATAAAAAAATAAAAGCTTTGTAAAAATGTGTTTTTACGCTTATTGAATACATGCAGCCGAAGAAAGTTTGGCAGTGTCTCTTTATTGGACTTTTATCTTCCCAAAGAAAAATCTTCCACTCTTCACAATCATGCCTTATTCATGTCATCCGTTTTCGGCAGCACCTATATTTGTGAGCAGCTCTTTTCTAGGATGAAGCACACTAAGGGCAAAATTAGAACCAAAATATCTGATCGGCACCTTGAGAATTCATTGAGAATTGCCACTACATCCTTCGAACCAGATATTGATGTGTTCATTTATCAAAAACCATAACAAATATCACACTAATTTTATGCTGCCCTCTTTTGTAATGTTTTTTTTTTGGTAATATTTTTTATTACTCAGGTACATTATCTTTATCAGTGATCATTAACTTGTGATCTGCCCAACTTTTTCAGCTCATCAGCTATCCTTATTGTTAGTGTATTCTATGTGTGGCCCAAGACAATTCCTCTTCTTCCATTGCGGCCCAGGGAGGTCAAAAGTAGGGGCGGACTGACAACTCATGGGGCCCCTGGGCAATAGGGGATCATGGGGCCCCTGTGTTTTTGCCCAAACTCAAAAAAGCCTATGAAAAAGGTACCAGGGGCATCTCATGGGGCCCCCTACTGACTCTGGGCCCTCGGTCAGTGCTCGAGTTTCCAAATGGTCAGTCTTCCCCTGGTCAAAAGGTTGGACACCCCTGCTTTAAGGTCTCATGTGAGGGGTTAGGTTAACTGTTAAGTTTTGGTAAGGGAGCACTTACAAGAGAACTGCTTGTGAAAGGGGGTGTTTTGCACCCCTGAAGCATTGTACCATACCATTTCTCCCTACTTTTACTGGTATTGTTCTCTGGTAATATTACTAAGCTTTTGTCTGAACATGTATGTAGAAATATTATGCTCTAAATAAATAGAGACATATCCCAGGCAATTTAAAGTCATGCGGGTTAAGTTTGTGCTATACTTTGACTATGTATATATGAATGTTTTATACTATTGGTGGATGGTGTATGTTTGTTTTTCCTTTTAGATGTTACTAAAGCATTTATCTGTAGGGGAAAAAAAAAAATTCAGTACCTTTCTGTAGTACATGCAATTATATTTATTTTTAAAAATGTTGCAAATACCCATTGATCTGCCAGAAACTCAATGCGCTCCTAATGTCTGTTTGACAGATACATTTGCACTGCTGCACTGAAATTCCATGCAGTATAAACAGCCCTGTCCAGTTTACCCCTTGAGGACTACAGAACACATCCCTCTTTTTATGAACAGAGGAGAAAAGGTGGTGTTCTTTAATCCTCAAAAGGAGAACTGGGCGAACTGTTAACACTGCTTTGGATTTCAGCGCAACAGCAGCTCACTAGATTTCTGGCAGGATCAAAGGGAATTTTTCTGTATCTGTAGCATTTTTAGAAGCAGAAAAGCATGCACTATTTTTTTTTTGCAGACATACACTTATCCCCTAAAAGATTAGTTTACCCTCACAGCAGTTTTCACCACCTTCTGAAAAGCGATCCGTGGTGGATTGGTTTTAGAGGGCTTGGAGGCAATATGTCATCTCCTTGCTGCCTGTTTTAACCCTTGAAATTCCACAGCAGTAGGTCACAACCATGTACACTACACACAGTTGCAGGGTAGTTGCAGTGTGACTCTGTTCACTTGAATGAGTTGTGTTTGGTGTTGGTAGCAAACACAACATGGTGTATACATTGTGCAGTGGCCGCAGCAGGAATACATTCCCTTCTGACTGCAATGTTTTATATTATGATTGCAAATTTGCAGCTTAACCGCCTACTTATACTGCCTTCTTGCTTCATGTGTAAATTTATTTATTTTAGGTACTAATATAGCGCTGTCAATTTATGCAGCACTTTTTCATATACAGTGGGGATCGAAAGTTTGGGCACCCCAGCTAAAAATTTTAATTAATGTGCATAAAGAAGCCAAGGAAAGATGGAAAAATCTCCAAAAGGCATCAAATTACAGATTAGACATTCTTATGTCAACAAAAGTTAGATTTTATTTCCATCATTTACACTTTCAAAATAACAGAAAACAAAAAAATGGCGTCTGCAAAAGTTTGGGCACCCTGCAGAATTTATAGCATGCACTGCCCCCTTTGCCAAGCTGAGACCTGCGAGTGTCATGGATTGTTCTCAATCATCGTCTGGGAAGACCAGGTGATGTCAAGCTCAAAGGTTTTAAATGCCCAGACTCATCTGACCTTGCCCCAACAATCAGCACAATGGGTTCTTCTAAGCAGTTGTCTAGAAAACTGAAAATAGTTGACGCTCACAAAGCTGGAGAAGGCTATAAGAAGATAGCAAAGCGTTTTCAGATGTCAATATCCTCTGTTCGGAATGTAATTAAGAAATGGTAGTCATCAGGAACAGTGGAAGTTAAAGCAAGATCTGGAAGACCAAGAAAAATATCAGACAGAACAGCTCGCAGGATTGTGAGAAAAACAATTCAAAACCCACGTTTGACTGCACGATCCCTCCAGAAAGATCTGGCAGACACTGGAGTTGTGGTCCACTATTCCACTATAAAGAGATACTTGTACAAATATGGTCTTCATGGAAGAGTCATCAGAAGAAAACCTCTTCTACGTCCTCACCACAAAAATCATCGTTTGAACTTTGCAAATGAACATATAGACAAGCCTGATGCATTTTGGAAACAAGTTCTGTGGACCGAAAATTGAACTTTTTGGCCGGAATGAGCAAAGGTACGTTTGGAGAAGAAGGGGCACAGAATTTAATGAAAAGAACCTCTGTCCAACTGTTAAGCATGGGGTTGGATCAATCATGCTTTGGGGTTGTGTTGCAGCCAGTGGCACAGGGAACATCTCACGAGTAGAAGGAAAAATGGATTCAATAAAATTTCAGCAAATTTTGGATGGTAACTTGATGCCATCTGTGAAAAAGCTGAAGTTAAAGAGAGGATGGCTTCTACAAATGGATAATGATCCTAAACACACCTCGAAATCCACGGGGGATTACATCAAGAGGCGTAAACTGAAGGTTTTGCCATGGCCTTCACAATCTCCTGACCTCAACATAATTGAAAATCTATGGATAGACCTTAAAAGAGCAGTGCGTGACAGACAGCCCAGAAATCTCAAAGAACTGGAAGACTTTTGTAAGAAAGAATAGGCAAAGATACCTCAAACAAGAATTGAAAGACTCTTGGCTGGCTACAAAAAGCGTTTACAAGCTGTGATACTTGCCAAAGGGGGCAGCACAAGATATTAACTCTGCAGGGTGCCCAAACCTTTGCAGACGCCATTTTTTTGTTTTCTGTTATTTTGAAAGTGTAAATGATGGAAATAAAATCTAACTTTTGTTGACATATTATAAGAATGTCTAATCTGTAATTTGATGCCTTTTTGGAGATTTTTCCATCTTTCCTTGGCTCCTTTATGCACATTAATACAAATTTTTAGCTGGGGTGCCCAAACTTTCGATCCCCACTGTATATTGTACATTCACATCAGTCCCTAACCCTCAAGGGGCGTAAAATCTAAGGTCCCTAACTCACATTCATACATACACATACTAGGGCCAATTTAGACAGGAGCCAATTAACCTACCAGCATGTCTTTGGAGTAAATGAGCCCTAAAAGAGTAGTATTGTGTTTCTAAGCTTTGTCTGAACATGTATGTATGTATGTATGTATGTTTTAGTGTGCTTACTAAAAAAAAAACAGACATTATATAGTGGTACCTGGCTTCCCCTGCATCATGTGGCATATGGTCAAATAATGCAGGGAATGCATTGCTCATTTCAAGGCAGGCAAGGATTATACGTGTGGGAAAAGGGTGCAGTCCAAGGCTGTCTTAACAAAATGCACTAGAGCAAGGGGTAAGCATGTATTCATTTTTAGGACTGAAAATATGTATTTTCAATTTTAAATGCTTTTGAACAATAACACAACTATTTTATGTATACTCTGCAAGTGCTGAAAACTCAGAATCTACAACGTCCTCCAAGACGAAAGTAGGAAAGAAACGCAGAGAGAAACTGAAGAACCAATCAGAAGAAAAAAAGATGCCATTCAAATCTGTTGAAACTGAACCAACTGCACAGCTGGGCCCGGGTCAGAAAAAATCTCCATACAATAAAGCTTCACTGAAGCTGGAGATAGGAGAGAAACCAGCTTTTGCTGAAAAAGAACTGACAAAGCAGCTTTTGTCTAAAGGGGTTCATGGTGAAAAGAGGACAAAGGACCAACCAAATGCTAGCAGTAGACCTGTCACTGTGAAAGACTATGCCAAGGCACAGGTACCAAAGAAAGCCGTGAATAAAAGCACAGTGGAAAAGTCAGGAGTGAATAAAAACACAGAGGATAAGCCAAGTCCCAAAAGTATACCAATGGAGAAGGAAGACTCTGCCAAGGATAAAGAACTGAAGACTGCAGTGAATAAAAGCACCAAGAGCAAGCCAAGTGCCAACAGTATGGTGTCAGGGAAGAAAGACTCGGCCAAGGCTAAAGTGCTGGAGGCAAAAGTGAATGACCTGTGTCTGAGAGAAAAGAAGAAGAAACCAAAACGGAAGGCTGGGCATCTTCTGGGTGCCATGGTGCGAATGGGTGGGAGGGAATTTAGTGGGCAGAGACTGCGGGCATATGGCTTGAACCCCAAGAGGCTGAAGTATAGGCAAATGGGCAGAGAAAGGCGGAAGATGAAGGAAAAAAAACTAAAGAAAACCACAAAAGAAGACAAAATACAGGACTGTTAACGCTACAAACATAAATTTATTATAGAACCCAATTTAAAATGCTTTATTGCGCCAGTTAATATTTTTTTTCATGTGTACAGATAAAACATTTTTTCTTAAGTTTTAAAACGCAGGTTAGGATAAATATGTATTCAAATCTTTTGTCATGTAAATACTCCTTATCAGCTTTGGGAACACCTTCTCTCTTCAATGAGTCCTCCACCCAGGCCAATTTTGTTTTGTTTTGACTTGGTATAGAGAAGTTCTGTTTGGGAGGATTTTTCAGTGCCGCCAACTATAGCCTGCAGCGCTGATCATTTCTTTCGGCGAGGAAGTCTACCCGGCAGCAGACTGCAGGAACTCAGTGATTTCCCCCATCCACATCGGGTGTGTGTATGTGGGAACTGGATTAACTTAGATTGCAGATACCCTAAAGCTAAACTTCAGGCAATTTAATGAGATAAATAAATGCAGCTTTGTAATCATGAACACATAATTAAATTTTTTTTTTTTTTATTGCAAGTGGTACAATTTTCTAAATTATGCCTTATATCAGCCTTTTGCACTTCCATGTACAGTGGTCAGACTGGAAGGGGTAGAAGCAGCAAAAGAAGCAGGTTGTTTTGCAATGCTCATGTGCTAACAAGGAGCATGCGGATAGGAGGAGAGATCAGAGAGATAAGCTCATTAACCATTTCAATACCGGACACTTTCACATCCTTCCTGTCATTGCCCTCTCTTCCTATGGGAGTATGTAATTACCCTTTGCCCCTCACCTTGCTGCATAACTTTTTATGTAGCTGCTGGTCAGAGAGTGAAGGGGAATACTTGAGATACAGCTCTGAGTCTGCTAGGCCTCCTGCCATCACATCGAAGGAGGCAGCTTTTACAGGTAAATAATATTACCAATATATTCACTACATCTAAGGAATGGTAAGCTGCAGTATATTGCTATCAATGATATATAAATATCTAGAGCTTCACTGATCGTGTGTATGTACAATTGTGCTCAAAAGTTTGCATACCCTGGCAGAAATTGTGGCATCAATATTGATATTTTGACTGATCATGCAAAAAAACCCCAAAAAACTGCTGTTTATTTAAGGATCGTAATCATATGAAGCCATTTATTATCACACATTTGTTTGGCTCCTTTAAGTCATAGTGATAACAGAAATTGCCAAAATGGCCATGATCAAAAGTTTACACACCCTGGAATGTATTGCCTTGATACAGATGCATGAGGTCGCACACACAGTTAAAATGGCAATTAAAAGTTAATTTCCCACATCTGGGGTTTTTTAAATTGCAATTAATGTCTAACTAGTCAATGTGTTTGTTAGCTCTCACAAGGATGCACTGAGCAGGCTAGATATTGAATCATAGGGAGCAGGAGAGAACTGTTAAAAGACCTGCATAACAAGGTAATGGAACTTTATAAAGATGGAAAAGGATATAAAAAGATATATACAAAGACTTGAATATGCAAGTCAGTACTGTTCAATCACTAATTAAGAAGTGATAATTTGGGGATCTCTTGAAACTAAGCCAAGGTCAGGTAGACCAAAAAAGACTGCAGCCACAACTGCCAGAAGAATATTTTGGAATAAAAAAAAACCCACAGGCAACTTCAGCAGAAATTGGTTGTTCTGGAGAAAGACAGTGTGGTTGTTTTAAGGAGCACAATACAATGATACTTGAACAAAAAAGATCTGCATGGTGAGTGGCAAGAAAGAAGCCTTTACTGTGCCAATACCACAAAAATGTCCGCTTACAATATGGCAGAGAACAACCCTGACTTGCCTCACAGCTTCTGGCACACTGTAATGTGGAATGACGAGACCAAAATAGAGCTCTATAGTCACAACCATAGGCGCTATGTTTGGAGAGGGATCAACAAGGCCTATAGTGACAAGAATACCATCCCAACTGTGAAGCATGGTGGTGTCTTACTGATGTTTTGGGGGTGTGTGACTCTAAATGCATGGGGAATCTTGTGAAAATTTATGGCAAGATGAATTCAGCATGTTATCAGAAAATACTGTGAGGCAATTTGCATTCTTCTGCATGAAAGCTGCCCATGGGACGCTTTTGGACTTTCCAGCATGCCAATTACCCTAAGCACAATGCCAGGTTGACCCTCCAGTGGTTACAGCAGAAAAGGGAGTTCTGGAGTGGACATCACAGTCTCCTGACCTTAATATTATTGAGCCATTATTATTATTATCAAGATCTCAAACGTGTGATTCATGCAAGACATCCAAAGACTTTGCAGGACCCTGGAGGCCTTTTTCCAAGATGAATGGGCAGATATATCACCTGCAAGAATTCTGGGCCTCAAAGGGCAACTTTTACAAAAGACTGCATGCTGCCATTGATTCTAAAGGGGGCAATACTCAGAAATAAGAACTAAGGGTATGCAGACTTTTCAACAGGGGTCATTTAATTTGTTTGCTTGTTGCCATGTTTTGTTTTATTAAAAAATAAGGGTAGTATAGTCAAACCAATGATCACCTCACCCCATGTAGCTTCCCCCCCATACACACACTTCATTTTCCCGGATACAGCCGCTAACAGCCCTAAAACATTGCACTTCACACCATCTGTTTCACTTTCCATCTCATGTGGGTTCCCAGAGCCACACAGCACACCTAAAAATCAATCCTTAAGTTAGTAAGGACTTGTACCTTTACCCCCTCCTGACCAATCACAACATCCTTACCGGAGATCACTGGCATCCCCCTTTCCATTCACTAAAGGTTCCTCCAGTGTGCAGTGTACGCTATTTGCTATCTGTGCCCTTGTGGTTATGTGTTGGTCACGTGTAACCTGCTACTGACAATGTGGTCTGTTGACAGGGACACTTTTTGCTTCAATTGTGGAGGATGACCTTCTGAGAAAAGTCTAATATAAAAAATTAAATAAAAACAAAAACACAGGAAAAAAAATACAGTGGCGGATGGGTATCTCCCAGGAGAGCTTAAAGGAGAGCTCTTTTTTTTCCTGTTCTGGAAACTAAGGTAAAGATGGGGGATGGTTGCTGCTAGAGATGGTGGGATGGGTGTAGGTGAAAGCTAAGGTTCTAGCCTCCGAATTTGAGACCTGCTGGAGCTACCATCAAAATACCTGGAGGATATAGCTTTATTGTTTAGGGAGATTTATACCTTTTGGCTTGTGTCTGTAAATGTAGGCCTGTTAGCACTGTCATCAAGATACCTGAGAGCTGTAGCACAGGATCCCCTGTAATGCCCCTGATCAATATACATAAGTCCATATTGGGGCAATGACTTCACCCAGGATACCCTATATGTCTTAGTTTACGTTTAGCTGGTGGACCCAGGAGCTGTATTTCCTTTGGCGGGTGAAAAGGTGTCTCATTGAGATTGATGGGGCTCTGCAACCTTGGTTGATGTGATTAATAATGAGATTGCTATCTTTTCTTTAAATAAAGGACTTGCCAAAGTGCATCAGTGTGTTTATTTACACTACAGATTGTGTGAACTAGTAGGGGTGCTATGTACCCCTTATTTATTCACATAGGGAGGGCTGGATGCATGAAAGCTCCTTAATGCAATAAATAAGTGAAACCTTGCGAGCAGCTCAAACTCAGCTCTTACACAATATCTCATCCATCTTCTCAGCGAAAGCTGCTCACTCTTTACACATACTCTTGTTCATGTAACAAAAACTCAGAAATTGTGCTGTGCTTTCTCCTTAACCAATTCATTACCGGGCACTTTTACCCCCTTCCCTCCCAGGCCATTTTTCAGGTTTCAGCGCTCTCACACTTTGAATGGCAATTGCGCGGTCATACAACATTGTACCCAAACTAAAATGTTATCATTTTCTTCACACAGCTAGAGCTTTCTTTTGGTGGTATTTAATCATCGCTGGGGTTTTTATTTTTTGCTAAATTAACAAAAAAGCCCGAATTTTTTTTTTAAAAAACACGTTTTTCTTTGTTTCTGTTATAAACGTTTGCAAATAAATAATTGTTCTTCATAAATTTAGACCGAGATGTATTCTGCTACATGTCTTTGGTGAAAATAACCCAAATTAGGATGTATTTTTTAGTTTGTAGGAAAGTTAAAGAGTTCACAAACTATGGTATAGATCTGAATATTGATCAATCCTGAAGTACTGACAGCCAATCTAATTTCTTGAGGTCCAAGAATATCAGAACAGTACAGATATCCACCAAATGACCCCTTTTTGTAGAGTAGACAGTCCGACGTACTTCATAAGAGGAATGGCGAGTTTTTTGAAGTTGTATTTTTTTTTTTGTCATTTTTCGGAAAATGAAAAAATAAAAAAAATTATTTTCGCTATTTTTTTTTTTTTTTACATACTGTCACCAGTGTAGTACAGCGTCATCATATAACTGGCATGGTGGTGATCAGGGACACTGACTGGTGACAGTATGAAAAAAAAAATATTTTTTTATTTTTTTTATTTTAAATTTTTTATTACATTTTTTTTTCTTTTTTTTTAAGATTTTTTTTTTTTTTTTTTACACAATTTGCTTATAGCAAAGAAGTACTTTGCTATAAGCAAGCATTTACCTGAATGACATTGATTCATTCAGGGTTTTTTTTTTTTTGTGCTCAGCTGTGATTTGGCCACAACTAATCACATGGCATGTGCATGTGATTAGCTGTGACCATTCACAGCTAGGCAGTAGTATACAATGGATGGCATGAATGAAGCCATCCATTGTATACAACTGTCATGTGACCTGCTGTGATTGTTCACAGCAGGTCACATGGTACCGGCAACGGGGGCCCGTACTCAGATATGTCATCGGCCGTGTCCGAGGTACACGGCCGGTGACAGATCACGCCGCTGGCTCTGCAAGCGCGCAAACTGCGCATGTTCGGGAGGACATACATTTTTGCGGACACCATTTGGCCATAGGCCGGGCATCAAATGGTTAAAGTACTAGTATCCCCAAACTCATATGTGTCATCAAATCACCACACATCTGTGTATATAATCTGATCAATATGACAAAAAAATGAACATTTAAAAAAGTGAACATAGAATAAAAATATTTTAAACCAATAAAAGTCCCATCAAAAAGTGTAGTCATTATTTCTCCAATCATTTTAGTGTCAGCAATCACTGAATATCCAATATATATTCTCAAATCTTCTCTCAATTTGTGCACCTCCACCAACATACCCGATGTCCTCTCACCTGGAGCTTTTGACCTCGCATACATAATGTTTAGTCAAATAGCACTTGTGTCCCTTTCATTGGACTTAGGCTGGCCATACATTATACAATTTTCTTGAGAATTTTGCTTTAGAATTACCAAAAACAATCTAATATGAGGTCAAATCTAACCAACACTTTCATTCGTATCCAATTAGGCAGGCCCTTGCACTACATACTGTTAAAGCAATGCCCCATAAATGTGCAAAATACCTCAAATATACATATTAAATTCATGAAATCTGTCTCTAACATACACCATCAACATAATTATGTAAACAATTCTTAAATTTAAATTAATGTAGTCTCTTGATGTGTAAACGTACAGTGATTCTTCATAAAGTGCAATGAATCCTTAGTGCTCCCCTCCGGTGGTCTCATCAGCTCCCGTGGACTCTTATCTAGGCTTATGTGGGATTTTTAGTCCTCCTATGGGTCCAATCCTTATTCTAATCTTCATTTGTTAGTTTCCCATTTCTGAGAATAAGCTCCTCGTGAAGTAGTATATAAAGAGAAAAAGGGGCCCATATAGTGAAATACCGTTTATTAAAATTAGAATTAAAATTGTGTTCCGCTCACAAGTAATGGCAGATAAAAAAAAAAAACATACAAATGCCACCCCGGCGTGCATTTCACCTGCTGGAAGTGACATCACCAATGGCTCCCAACTGATGCGTTTCACCCCTCCCACTGGGCGGTCTGAAAGGCTTGCACTACATAGTTTAAGGTAAATCTAAAGGAAATTGGACAGAAAATTGTATAGTGTATGGCCAGCCTTAGTCAAGATGTCTCCTGGATAATGATTCACTCTTGTGGACGCATCCACTATGTATAACCTCCTCCTTCTACCTCCACTGCTCTGGTGATCCTACCAGCAACACACTTCTTGTCCTAAGGTAACAAAGGTCACTTGTGCTGCATCTGTTTCTGCTCTAAAAATCTGCTTGTCCGATGTCTTTTGGATTCTGATTCTGAATGGGAGCGATTGATAAAAAAAATTATAATCACTCCCAATCAGAATCCAAAAGACAAAAGGACAAACAGCTTTTTCAGAGTAGAAACCGATGTAGCACAAGTGACCTTTGTTGTCTCCAAGTCCAATTAAAGGGACACCAGCGCTATTTGACCAAACATTATACACTGCTTCAAAAATTAAAGAAACGCTTTTTAATCAGAGTATAACATCAAGTCAATGATACTCCTGGGATATTGATCTGGTCAGTTAAGTAGCAGAGGGGGTTATTAATCAGTTTCAGCTGCTTTGGTATTAATAAAATTGACAGGTGCACTAGATGGGCAGCAATGAGACTACCCCCAAAACAAATGGTTTTACAGGTGGAGACCACTGACATTTTTTTCCCTACTCTTTTCTGACTGGTTTTCACTAGTTTTGCATTTGGCTAGGGTCAGTGTCACTACTGGTAGCATGAGGCGATGCCTGGACCCTACAGAGGTTGCACAGGTAGTCCCAACTCTGGAATGGCATATCAATACGTGCCATTGCCAGAAGAGCATGGGGATTCCAGGAGACAGGCAGTTACTCTAGGAGTGCTGGACAGGGCTGTAGAAGTCCTTAACCCATCAGCAGGACCAGTAACTGCTCCTTTGGATGAGCACTGCCAGAACCCTAAAAAATGACCTCCAGCAGGCTACTGCTGTGGATGTCTCTGACCAAACAATCAGAAACAGACTGCATGAGGGTGGCCTGAGTGCCTGACGTCCTCTAGTGCCTGGCACCATAGAGCTCAATTGGCATTTGCCATTGAACACCAGAATTGGCAGGTCCACCACTGGCACCCTGTGCTTTTCACAGATGAGAGCAGGTTCACCCTGAGCACATGTAACAGACACGAAAGGGTCTGGAGAAGCCGTGAAGAACATTACGCTGCCTGTAACATCCTCCAGCATGACCGTTTTGGTGGTGGGTCAGTGATGGTTTGGGAAGGCATGTCCATGGAGGGACGCACAGACCTCTACAGGCTAGACAGTGACATCCTGACTGCCATCAGGTATCGAGATGAAATCCTTGGACTCATTGTTAGACCCTACGCAGGTGCACAGGGTCCTGGGTTCCTCCTGGTGCACAACAATGCTCTGCCTCAAGTGGCGAGAGTATGCAGGCAGTTCCTGGAGGATGAAGGAATTGATACCATTGAATGGTCCCACGCTCGACTGACCTAAATCCAATAGAACACCTCTGGGATATCATGCTTCGGTCCATCTGACACTGCTAGGTTGCACCTCAGGCTGTCCAGGAGCTCAGTGATGCCCTGGTCCAGATCTGGGAGGAAATACTCCAGGACACCATCCGTCATCTCAGGAGCATGCCCTGATGTCAGGCATGCATACAAGCACATGGGGGCCATACAAACTACTGAGGACCATTCTGAGTTGCTGCAATGAAACTTTGATTTTCGGGGTGTCTTTGAATTCAGTCCTCTGTAGGTTGACAATTTTCTTTTCCATCAAACGATGGGGCATCCTTACATTCCTAACACATTACCCCGTCCATATCAGTACAGATATCCAGAATGCTATTTTTCCCCATTGAGATCTTATGTGTTTTCAAAGTGTTCCTTTAATTTCTTTGAGCAGTATATATGTGAGGTCAAAAGCTCCAGGTGAGAGCACATAGGTGTGTTGATGGAGGTGCACAAATTGAAAGAAGATTTGAGCATATATACTTGATATTCATTGATTGGTGGCACTATATTGATTGGAGAAATAATGACTACACTTTTTTTATGGGGCTTTTATTGGTTTAAAATATTTTTATTCTATGTTCAAGTTTGTAAATGTTCATTTTTTTGTCATATTGAACAGTTGTGTGGTAATTTGATGACACATATGAGTTTGGGGATATTAGTATTTTCAGGAGGAAGCATGGCACAGTTCTTGAGTTCATAAAAACTCCTTATTTTAAAGTGATTTCCAAATTCTAAAAAGTCCTGGCCTGCAGATGCCCCACAACCACCAGGCCAGGCCAGGCCAGGGTTCATTGTGAAGGTGGGTGAATGCCTCATTTAGATGAGCCATTTGCTGAACAGGAAAAATGCAGGCCAATACAAATTATGGATAAACTTTGGATTTGGATGAAATCTGAAAGAACGTTTAAGCCAGAAGGTCTGTGTTCTTTGCCTTTGGCTGTCTTGGTTGCAGGTGAAATTCTCCCTTGTTTCTTTTTTCTCCAATTTGTCCCAGATTAATGAATAGAAAGGTTCATTGGTCAGCCTAGGCAACCCAGACACATTTACTTTCAGTCACTTTGCCCCCTGTTTCTTTAGGCTATGTTGTTCTTCTCTTATAAAGTAGATCTCAATTGAAAAGCATCTTGGATTGATTTCCACAGACGGCTGCCAGAGATTGGATAGTTCAAAAGGTAGAATGTAAGGCTTTTCTTTAATCTGAGGGTCCAAGGTTCAAGTCCCTGGGTTCAGCAGGGGTTCTGCAAACTTCAGGGATGTTTGGATGTCAAACCCAAACCCATTAAAATCAATGGAAGCTGCATCTGTCAATTAAAAAAATTCCCATTTTCTGGGCTAATAGGCAAGAGGGTGGGTGGTGGACCCTGCCATGCGGGAAAGGTACCAGTGCCAAAAAAAAAAAAGTTTGGCCAGGAGCAGCTTATGTGTTTTTCAGTGCGTTTTCAGTTTTGCAGAAACGCACTACAGTCTATTTAACATGGTTTCCTATTGGTCACGTTCACATCTGTGTTTTCCACTGGTGTGTTTTTTGGAAAGGGTTGTGAACTTTTTTTCCCGCAGCAAGTTGCTTTTTTGGTTTCATAGACTTCAATGGAAACACATATAAAATGCAGTGCTTGTGTTTTTGATGTATTTTTGCTGGTTTCTCCCACATGCTAACAGACCTCTCCTAAAAGCGCACTAAAAATGCATGTGAAAAAAAGCATTGGGAAAACACATCAATCGCAACCTGCATAGGTGTGAACCAGCCCTTAGTACTGACATTTACAAAGGAAAAAAGTTTTCAGATTGCTGGAAAATGAATGACAGCTATAATTGCCATCTTTGTTAAACAAAAAAACAAACATCCAAACAAAAAATAGCACATAGACCCCTCCAAAAGTACTCTATGTATTTTGTGGGACCTTTGAAGGGATTTGTGTGTGGTGTTTTTTTTTTGGTTTTTTTTTTTTTAAAGAAGATGGCAAAGAATGTTGTGGCAATTTAAATTCTTTTTTTTGTAAATTTATTTTTTGCTGTAGCACATCCTACAGCAAGAATTTTAAAAAAAAATGCGTAGTGCCCGCTTTCCCCTCAACCCTTTGAGCCTGGTGCAGATTTTAAGGGAGTTACGAACACAAATGTGGATGGGCCAGATGGGAGCAAGGCCTATGTGGGAAGACATTTCTAAATATCAAACAACCAAACGAGAAAAAGCCACCTAATATGACACATATAAATATGTCATATTAATATCTCCGTCTCACTCGTAATTAGTGTGGATTTATGAACCCAATATGTACCTAACAAAAAATAGCAGTGTGACAGATGCACTACTGCTCAAAGAAAGGGGTTACTTGAAAATCCAAGGGGAGTAATATCATTCAAAAAACATTATTCGATCACATGGATCATATAGAGGTTAGACATAGATATGGTAAACCGGTAATAATAAAATCACTTAAAAGCATTCGGCGTCTCCAAATAAAGTAGTTGTTTGGCAATTGAGGATCCAGACAAGGCAACAGAGTTCCTAACTACTAGATCAAAGAATTTTCCATATTTTCCATAAAAAATTAGCATAGGGAGATCATTCTTCAAGAACCATTATGGTAATAATCACAGTAAGTAGAATGACTTCCTGAAATGGAAAAACCAAAAAAGAGAGATCATAGTAGGTGGAACTAAAATAAGGTAAATATACTGGGCGAATGGATCAGCCCAGCAGACACATAGCTAGTGTATATTTAAATCATTACCTTCTCAAAAGCTTGACCATCATTGAAGGATGGATATATGGCCTTCCTGGTTAACCACCCCAGATGAAAGTGTATCCACATTAATAGATGATTCTAAAGAGGTGTATAAATGTGAAACATCAATGACAAAAAGCATATGCCTGAATAAAAATAAATAGAGGTAAAAAAACTAAATATTACCATATAGAAGATCAAGAGGACTTAATCCCACTTGAAGTACGATCAGGTCTTGATGAAAAAAGTGAATGCAGGGGTGGGAAGCCAGGTGGTGAATAAATACAGTCCAGTTCTGACGAAGTCTGCGGTGATTGGCGGACGAAACGCGTCAACGTGATGACATCATTACGCTCGGCGTCTCCATAGGGCGCGGTGCCCACGAGGAAGGAAGAAGCGGTTTGCTTCAGCTCCACATTTGAAAGGCAGGAGACATTGAAACCACGATGAATACATCATCATAAGCAGCCCGCACATGGTGATCTTGAGTCACAGCATACTTCCACCGGTGGCAAGTTATTAGCCGTGTAGTATATTGAGGCTTGAGCCCTAATTTGTATATGAGGTATATCTTTACACCTCTGAAAAACCTGTGCTTATTTTACCTCAGAATTGGGGGAATTTTTTGAACTCCCATTGGAATAATACGTATTTAATACGATATATATGTGCTGTGGCATGTGAAAATAGTCTCACATATCCACTAGGATTACATTACTTCCTCATCATTTGAGCAATTTTTGAAAACCCAGCTTTGGGTATATATTTCACAGTATATTTAGACTGAGCTATATCAGTCTGGACTGTATTTATTCACCACCTGGCTTCTCACCCCTGCATTCACTTTTTTCATCAAGACCTGATCGTACTTCAAGTGGGATTAAGTCCTCTTGATCTTCTATATGGTAATATTTAGTTTTTTTACCTCTATTTATTTTTATTCAGGCATATGCTTTTTGTCATTGATGTTTCACATTTATACACCTCTTTAGAATCATCTATTAATGTGGATACACTTTCATCTGGGGTGGTTACCCAGGAAGGCCATATATTCATCCTTCAATGATGGTCAAGCTTTTGAGAAGGTAATGATTTAAATATACACTAGCTATGTGTCTGCTGGGCTGATCCATTCGCCCAGTATATTTACCTTATTTTAGTTCCACCTACTATGATCTCTCTTTTTTGGTTTTTCCATTTCAGGAAGTCATTCTACTTACTGTGATTATTACCATAATGGTTCTTGAAGAATGATCTCCCTATGCTAATTTTTTATGGAAAATATGGAAAATTCTTTGATCTAGTAGTTAGGAACTCTGTTGCCTTGTCTGGATCCTCAATTGCCAAACAACTACTTTATTTGGAGACGCCGAATGCTTTTAAGTGATTTTATTATTACCGGTTTACCATATCTATGTCTAACCTCTATATGATCCATGTGATCGAATAATGTTTTTTGAATGATATTACTCCCCTTGGATTTTCAAGTAACCACTTTTGTTTGAGCAGTAGTGCATCTGTCACACTGCTATTTTTTGTTAGGTACATATTGGGTTCATAAATCCACACTAATTACGAGTGAGACGGAGATATTAATATGACATATTTATATGTGTCATATTAGGTGGCTTTTTCTCGTTTGGTTGTTTGATATTTAGAAATGTCTTCCCACATAGGCCTTGCTCCCATCTGGCCCATCCACATTTGTGTTCGTAACTCCCTTAAAATCTGCACCAGGCTCAAAGGGTTGAGGGGAAAGCGGGCACTACGCATTTTTTTTTTAAATTCTTGCTGTAGGATGTGCTACAGCAAAAAATAAATTTACAAAAAAAAGAATTTAAATTGCCACAACATTCTTTGCCATCTTCTTTAAAAAAAAAAAAACCAAAAAAAAACACCACACACAAATCCCTTCAAAGGTCCCACAAAATACATAGAGTACTTTTGGAAGGGTCTATGTGCTATTTTTTGTTTGGATGTTTGTTTTTTTGTTTAACAAAGATGGCAATTATAGCTGTCATTCATTTTCCAGCAATCTGAAAACTTTTTTCCTTTGTAAATGTCAGTACTAAGGGCTGGTTCACACCTATGCAGGTTGCGGTTGATGTGTTTTCCCAATGCTTTTTTCACATGCATTTTTAGTGCGATTTTAGGAGATGTCTGTTAGCATGTGGGAGAAACCAGCAAAAATACATCAAAAACATAAGCACTGAATTTTATATGTGTTTCCATTGAAGTCTATGAAACCAAAAAAGCAACTTGCTGCGGTAAAAAAAGTTCACAACCCTTTCCAAAAAACACACCAGTGGAAAACACAGAGATGTGAACGTGACCAATAGGAAACCATGTTAAATAGACTGTAGTGCGTTTCTGCAAAACTGAAAACGCACTGAAAAACACATAAGCTGCTCCTGGCCAAACTTTTTTTTTTTTGGCACTGGTACCTTTCCCGCATGGCAGGGTCCACCACCCACCCTCTTGCCTATTAGCCCAGAAAATGGGAATTTTTTTAATTGACAGATGCAGCTTCCATTGATTTTAATGGGTTTGGGTTTGACATCCAAACATCCCTGAAGTTTGCAGAACCCCTGCTGAACCCAGGGACTTGAACCTTGGACCCTCAGATTAAAGAAAAGCCTTACATTCTACCTTTTGAACTATCCAATCTCTGGCAGCCGCCTGTGGAAATCAATCCAAGATGCTTTTCAATTGAGATCTACTTTATAAGAGAAGAACAACATAGCCTAAAGAAACAGGGGGCAAAGTGACTGAAAGTAAATGTGTCTGGGTTGCCTAGGCTGACCAATGAACCTTTCTATTCATTAATCTGGGACAAATTGGAGAAAAAAGAAACAAGGGAGAATTTCACCTGCAACCAAGACAGCCAAAGGCAAAGAACACAGACCTTCTGGCTTAAACGTTCTTTCAGATTTCATCCAAATCCAAAGTTTATCCATAATTTGTATTGGCCTGCATTTTTCCTTTTCAGCAAATGGCACATCTAAATGAGGTATTCACCCACCTTCACAATGAACCCTGGCCTGGCCTGGCCTGGCGGTTGTGGGGCATCTGCAGGCCAGGACTTTTCAGAATTTGGAAATCACTTTAAAATAAGGAGTTTTTATGAACTCAAGAACTGTGCCATGCTTCCTCCTGAAAATACTAATATCCCCAAACTCATATGTGTCATCAAATTACCACACAACTGTTCAATATGACAAAAAATGAACATTTACAAACTTGAAAATAGAATAAAAATATTTTAAACCAATAAAATCCCCATAAAAAAAGTGTAGTCATTATTTCTCCAATCAATATAGTGCCACCATCATCAAAACAATATAAGTGCAGCGCTACAAACAATGTCCAAGTGACAATTAAAATATAAAATATAAACGATCGTCAAATATAAGATTGTTGAAGATGATAAACAGTTCAGTGATGGGGGACTCGCAGGGAGTATAAGTGTAATCCAATCCCAGGAATAGATAAATTGCCTGCTTACCAGAAGCGCAATTACAATGCGCATGTACAGATTTCAAGTAGCCGGGGTCCCATGTAGGCGCTGGTTTATAGTACCCAGATGGTCCGTCGGTGGTAAGACGATGCTGACCTGGTCGGATCACACTGCTCCTTGGATCCACACAGAGAACCTAAAAATGCTGGGGCTGAGGTATGGGAACTCAGTGCCAGGTGTAAGGAGTAAAAATACTCATAGTGTAGTATGTTTAAAATTATTTATTAAATCCAATACGTAAAACCATAGAAGTTACAAAACGCATGCCTGCAGCCTGTAGCCAGTATAAGCAGCTTGAAAAAAAGATTCTATACACCGACCAGTGAAAACCATGGGTGGGCCGCCGGACCTCCTGACCCGGCGGCGTAACGTCAAGGCGTGCAAAGGCTCCTCCTAGACGCGTTTCGTGTCAATACACGTCTACTGTAGGGGTGATGCCAACATTGCTTCTCGGTTTTTTGGCTAAAATCAAGTGTAGTATCGACCTTGCCTTTAGGGGTGTCCCTGCTTCCAGCTAGGACGTTGAGAACCACTTGTATCTATCCCAGCCATTTGGTCTGTGTGGGGTACCCTCTACTCGGCCTGGTAGGATCGTCGATTAAATTCGGCTTCACCTGCTTGCTGCTATTAGGTTTGAGGCTTAGCCCCCACACAGAACGAGTTTGTGATCTTCCCCCCCCTTGTTCACTCTGCGTTACTACCTCCGGGCAGTAGACGCTCAATAGCCTTTTCAAAGGCTAAGCAAGAGTGAAGCTGCCGAGGAAGGAGAAGGAATCCGCTGAAGATCTCTTGGAAGCCCTCCTGAGAACTCCTCTGCGACAAGATGGGGAAGAATAAGCAAACCGGCAAGAAGCCGCTGACCGCCGCCGCCGCCCCTGCCAAGACCCCGGGAGAAGCCCCCTCCGCCTCCACCTCCACCTCAGAATGCTCCGGCCCTGCAGAAGGTCTCCCCCTCCTGGAGCCCTGGATGAAGCAGACAGTCGTGCTGCGGCTAAAAGAAGTGGAAGGCAGAGTCCCGGACATGACCCCGGAAGTCTTCGGCAAGAAGATGATCCTGGAACAAGGATTTAGCAAGGCAGAGACCCTGTCGGTGCAGTCCTTCATGAAAGGTATCTTCTTCGTAACTTTTGTATCGTTACAGGTCTGCAGAAGGTACTGGGAGATGGTGAAGACCTCTGGGCCCGATTCCCCTTTCCGCAAGTTTATTGCGAATTCTCCCATTCAAAGGGACAAAAGGTGGATCACGGTGTCCATGAGGAACCCTCACGCCCCTGGAAGAGATATCGCCACCTATCTCCAGAGGTTTTGCGTCGTGTTGAAGGACCCAGTCCGGATACTAGACGCCAACGGCTTCTGGACAGGTAAGTGGGCTGTGTTTTGCAGATTGCTGAGAGATCGTCCCGCTGGAGATCTCCAACACCTGCAACAGTGCTTCTCCCTGGGAGCGTCAGCAGGACTCCTACATTACCCGGATCAACCCCAGTCATGCCGCAGGTGCGGACAGCCGGGGCACGAGGGTAAGGATTGCCATGTGCCTTCATGTAGATTCTGCCGGTCTGCAGGTCACGAGACCAAGGATTGCCTGAGGTCCAAAACCTGCAACCTCTGTGGACGGTCAGAGCACGTCTACAGGGACTGCCCAGAGAGAAGCAGGACGTATGCTGGGGCCCTGAGCAAGGGCCCTGCTGCCAAACCAGCACCACAGAAGCCTCAGAAGGACCCAGGTAAGAGGAACCCCCCTCCCCCCATCCTAGCCCCCCCTACCCCTCCGGTGTCGAAGGCCGCCCCCCCCGGACCCTGGTCCCCCTGCCCCCCCCTGCCCCTGGCCCTCCTGCCCCCCCGCCCCTGGCCCTCCTGCCCGCCCCGCCCCTGGCCCTCCTGCCCCCCTGCCCCTCGCCCTCCTGCCCCCCCTCCCGGGCCCGGTTCCGCCCCCCCCGACCTGTCCTCACAGGAGGATTTCCCGCCCCTTCCCCCTGCCACCCCTGCCAGCAGCTCTGTGGCGGAGAACAGGAAGCGGAAGAAGGAGCAGGCCAGCCCGGCGGCGGAGGACCCCTCCTCCTCCACCAAACGGCCTGCTGTCCTCCAGAATGTCGCAGGTCCCGACCCCGTGGGGGAGGACCTCGACACGCTGGAGGAAGAAGAGGTGGAAGAAGAGATGGCTCTGACCCGGTCGGAGCCAGATCTCTCCACCGACTTCGATGAGGTCCTCAATGAGGTCCTCAACCAGATCGGTCTGAGCCAGGACATGGGTCAGGCTGCAGAGGTCACAGAGGTCGCCCCCCCTCTCCAGGGGAGGTAAGCACAGCCCCTGCCGACTAACCCCTTCATCTCTTTCCCATGATGGCTGAGATCTCTATCTTTTCCATTAATGTGAGGAGCATCAAGGATGCGTCTAGGAGGCAGACTGTGCTGACCTTTCTTTCCACACAGCAGAGTGATGTCTACATGCTTCAGGAGTGCGCCCTTCCCCCTCTGAGGAGGTACACTCATTTGTCCTCCCAGTGGACCCACAGTCCCTCCTACTGGTCTGGGGGTGGCGATTGCAAGTCTGCAGGGGTAGCGGTTCTTATCAGGGGAGGACGTTTCACTGTTGACTCCGTCCATGAGCTCGTCTGTGGCCGCCTTTTGGTCATAGACGGCTCGTGGGCGGGGGAACCCGTTAGGCTCATCAACGTGTACGCCTCCCCGGAGAAGAACGCGCGGCTGGAGCTTTTCCAAACCCTGCGGACGCAACTCGTCACAACGAGAACAGTAGTAATCGGCGGTGATTTTAACTGTCCGATAGAGGAGGATGGGCGCAGCTCCAGCATGTACGCTAAACTCGACGCCACCTCGAAGCTGCTCCGGGAGGTGATTGCGGAGGCTTCCCTGCAGGACGCCGTGGGATCCGTGGGGCGCGGTTCCGTGAACTACTCATGGAGCCGCCCCGACGGATCTGTGCGTTCCAGGATTGACTTTGTGCTCACCTCTAGGGCAGTCAGGCACCGCGGGTTCTCCATGGTTCCCTGCTTTTTCTCTGACCACAGGGCCATTCACTTTCGAGGTGACCTGGGAGAGGGCTTTGCCCCGGGCCCAGGCTCCTGGAAGCTGAATTGCACCCTGCTGGACGATGAGGAACTGCTAGCGGAGCTCAGGGAAATCTACGGTGCCTGGCGAGAGGAGAAGTCTTTCTTTCCCAAGGTAAGCGACTAGTGGGAGTTCGTGAAAGTCAAGCTGCGCAGCTTCTTTCAGGCTAGGGGACGCCAGCAAGTGTGTGCCAGGAGGAGGGAACTCAGGAGACTGCAGCGTCAGCTGCAGTCCCTGCAGGACCTTCATCACTGTGGCTGGGATGGAGGCAAGACCTGGAGGACACCAAGAAGAGCTTGAAAAAGCACTTTGAGGAAGAATCCAGGCACATTGTCTTCCGTGCCAAGGTGGAGCATCTAGAGAAAGGTGAGAAGTGTAACTCTTTCTTTTTCAGGAAACTCCACTCAGGACACACACCCCTGTCGGAGCTGCGCGACAAGGCTGGAACACTCCAGAAGGGGAAGGAGGCCGTGATGGAAGTGGTCAGCGACTACTACTCCGACCTCTACTCCCCCAAAGAAACAAACACGGAAGCGGCCGACAGATTCTTGTCAGGTATCTCTAACGCTATTGATCCTGCAGGTTTGTCGGCCACCAACGCCCCATTGACGTTGGAGGAGCTGCACTCTGCCGCTAAATCCTTTAGGCGGGGCAGGACCCCGGGCTGCGACGGTCTTCCAGCAGAGCTCTATGTAGCGCTGTGGGACCTCGTGGGCCCGGACCTGCTCGAGCTGTACGAGGAGATGGTGGTGGAGGGCAGGATGCCTTCTTCGCTGAGGGAGGGGATGATCACGATCCTGTACAAGCGTAAGGGGGAGAGATGTGACTTGAAAAATTGGCGTCCCATCTCTCTCCTGAACGTGGATTACAAGATCCTCGCCAAAGTCATGGCGAACAGGCTGAAGGCTGTCATCGGACAGATCATCCACCCGGATCAGACTTGCGGCATTCCTGTCCGGGACACGGTCCAATACACCAAGGACCGCCGTGTGCACGCGGCCCTGGTCAGTCTTGATCAGGAAAAGGCCTTTGACCGTGTCTCCCATGGGTTTATGTGCAGAGCCCTGCGCAGGTTTGGTCTCGGGGAAATGTTTTGTTCGTACGTTGACATTATGTATAATGATATTTGCAGTTCCGTGCAGGTGAACGGCTGGAAAACTGACCCCTTCCCGGTCCTCTCCGGGGTCAGACAAGGCTGCCCTCTTTCACCTCTGCTTTTTGTTTGCTGTATAGAGCTCTTCGCCGAATGCATCAGACGGAATCCAGAGATCGGGGGAATCACCGCACCGGGACCAGACAGACGGGAAGTGAAGTGCTCGCTCTACATGGACGACGTGACTGTGTTCTGTGCCAACCAGCGCTCCATCGACCTGCTTGTCCAGACCTGCGAGGACTTCGGCCAAGCTTCGGGGGCAAAAGTCAACTGCGGGAAGTCGGAAGTCATGCTCTTCGGAAAGTGGTTCCTGCCTTCTTCTGCATCCATGCCCTTTGGCATCAAGACAGACTTCATGAAAATTCTGGGAGTTTGGTTTGGTGCCGAGGGCGCAGCCCTAAAGTCTTGGGAGGAGAGACTGGCTAAGATGTGTCAAAAATTTGGACTTTGGAGCCTCAGAGACCTCACCATCGAAGGGAAGACACTGGTACTCCGCAGCGAGATTCTCCCTGTGTTGCAGTACCTCGCCCAGGCCTGGCCCCCACGGGTCCACACCTGTAAGGCCATCACCAGGGCGGTGTTTCACTTCATCTGGGGCTCCAAGATGGACAGAGTGAAGCGGGCAGTCATGTTCAAGGAACCCCTCAAGGGCGGTAAGGGCGTGCCCGACATGGCCACCCAACTGAGGGTGTTCTTTGCTTGCAACTGCATCCGCAGAACTTTGCCCAAAAGGATTATGGACTCTGGCGGGAACGCAATGTCTCGCTTCTTCCTGTTGCCTCTCTGGAGGTCCCTCGGATGGGACAATTGGGACAGTTCCATCCCCTACAACTGGGACACCCCTTGGTACTACTTGGATACCTTCAAGTTCATCAAGGAGCAGGGGCTGCAGGGAGTCAAGCCTGACTTGTGGAAACCAAAGACCATTTACAAGCTCATCAGAGCAAGCGACATTTTGGATTCGGTTCCAGGCCTGCCTTCAGACACCTGCAAGGTGGTCTGGAGGAATGTTTCTTCAAACATTCTCACCAACAGGCACAAAGACCTGGCATGGATGGCAATCCAAGGGGGGTTGCCTCTCAGGACATTTATGCATGCCAGGAACCTGAGCAGATACAGACACTGCCCCTTCTGCATCATCCATGAGGAAACGTCTCACCACGTTTTCTGGGAGTGCTCATTTGCTCAGGCCCTGTTGGGGGCCCTGGAACCTGAACTCAAAGACTTTGTACCACAGACAGCCATCACTCACTTTGGGGTGTTGAATGGACTGTTCTGTGGAACTTTTTCTCTGGAGGACATTGACGGCGCATGGCGGGTGCTGTGTTGCTTTAAGGACGCTTTATGGTGCGCCAGGAAGCGCCTCATCCACCAGCGGGAGAGGATGTCCATTGAGGACTGTCGCAGACTGATCCTCAGTCTGCTCAGAGACTATACCTTGATGGACTTTAAGGAGGAAGAGGACGTCTGAAGATCTCCCCTTCCCCCTACTCCCCCTTGCGTGTCTTTGTTCCTTCAATAAAGCTTCGGGCCTGTGTTTCCCCCTTTTTCTCCCCTCCCCCCCCCCCCCCCACACACCCGATGCTTGTCGTATAGTGTAATATTCGGCTTTCGTTTTTCTACCTCATTTTATTTTTCCTTGCTTTTTCTCTGCTAGACCTGGCATCATGAAGCTAAAGGTGAACTTTCTTTCTTTGTAAGCCAGTCAATTAGGAAGAATACTGTAAGCGTGTTGGTCCAGGGTTAAGGAAGCAGTTTGGCCGGTGTGTTGTTTGCAAGGCCCTTGTTTCCAGTGAAAGAGCATTGAGCCATAGGGTAAATTAAGCCGGAGACTTTGGGCGTTCTCCACCTCTACCAGACTGGACCCTATGTGCACGGTGGCAGGCTGGATTCTCCCTTTTGTTCTCCAAGCTGTCCTAGAAAATTGAATGGGACAGGACGAGTGGCCAGCCTGAGTGAGACAAATACTTGTGCATTCAGGCACACATCTCCTCTTTCTTTTGGCCGAATGGTCTTTGTCCGCCATAAAAGTTAAGTTTCAAGCAGAGTGGATTGTTTTGGAGGCAGAGCATTCAGAGCCCGGATAGCTCAGTCGGTAGAGCATCAGACTTTTAATCTGAGGGTCCAGGGTTCAAGTCCCTGTTCGGGGCAGTAGCTTTCTCCTTGCTGTGAGGTTGTTGAGCTACAGTTAAGGTAATCTTTATGCCCATCTGCCGGAGTGCTCACCGGCCTAGAGAGAGGAAATGTTCTAAGGCAGGGGTGGGCAAACATTTTGACTTGAGGGCCGCAATGGGTTCATATATTGGACTCGGGGGCCGGACCAAGAGTAGATGAATGATGTGTATGTGTCATCCATAGTAAGTATAGTAATATTCCCCCATAGTAAGCATAGTAATTAATCCCCCATATAGTAATTCATCCCCCATATTGTAATTCATCCCCCATATAGTAATTCATCCCCCATAGTAATTCATCCCCCATATAGTAATTCATCCCCCATAGTAATTCATCCCCCATATAGCAATTCATCCCCCATAGTAATTAATCCCCCATAGTAATTCATCCCCCATAGTAATTCATCCCCCATATAGTAATTCATCCCCCATAGTAATTCATCCCCCATATAGTAATTCATCCCCCATAGTAATTCATCTCCCATAGTAATTCATCCCCCATATAGTAATTCATCCCCCATAGTAATTCATCCCCCATAGTAATTAATCCCCCATATAGTAATTCATCCCCCGCAATGGGTTCATATATTGGACTCGGGGGCCGGACCAAGAGTAGATGAATGATGTGTATGTGTCATCCATAGTAAGTATAGTAATATTCCCCCATAGTAAGCATAGTAATTAATCCCCCATATAGTAATTCATCCCCCATATTGTAATTCATCCCCCATAGTAATTCATCCCCCATATAGTAATTCATCCCCCATAGTAATTCATCCCCCATATAGCAATTCATCCCCCATAGTAATTAATCCCCCATAGTAATTCATCCCCCATAGTAATTCATCCCCCATATAGTAATTCATCCCCCATAGTAATTCATCCCCCATATAGTAATTCATCCCCCATAGTAATTCATCTCCCATAGTAATTCATCCCCCATATAGTAATTCATCCCCCATAGTAATTCATCCCCCATAGTAATTAATCCCCCATATAGTAATTCATCCCCCGCAATGGGTTCATATATTGGACTCGGGGGCCGGACCAAGAGTAGATGAATGATGTGTATGTGTCATCCATAGTAAGTATAGTAATATTCCCCCATAGTAAGCATAGTAATTAATCCCCCATATAGTAATTCATCCCCCATATTGTAATTCATCCCCCATATAGTAATTCATCCCCCATAGTAATTCATCCCCCATATAGTAATTCATCCCCCATAGTAATTCATCCCCCATATAGCAATTCATCCCCCATAGTAATTAATCCCCCATAGTAATTCATCCCCCATAGTAATTCATCCCCCATATAGTAATTCATCCCCCATAGTAATTCATCCCCCATATAGTAATTCATCCCCCATAGTAATTCATCTCCCATAGTAATTCATCCCCCATATAGTAATTCATCCCCCATAGTAATTCATCCCCCATATAGTAATTAATCCCCCATATAGTAATTCATCCCCCGCAATGGGTTCATATATTGGACTCGGGGGCCGGACCAAGAGTAGATGAATGATGTGTATGTGTCATCCATAGTAAGTATAGTAATATTCCCCCATAGTAAGCATAGTAATTAATCCCCCATATAGTAATTCATCCCCCATATTGTAATTCATCCCCCATATAGTAATTCATCCCCCATAGTAATTCATCCCCCATATAGTAATTCATCCCCCATAGTAATTCATCCCCCATATAGCAATTCATCCCCCATAGTAATTAATCCCCCATAGTAATTCATCCCCCATAGTAATTCATCCCCCATATAGTAATTCATCCCCCATAGTAATTCATCCCCCATATAGTAATTCATCCCCCATAGTAATTCATCTCCCATAGTAATTCATCCCCCATATAGTAATTCATCCCCCATAGTAATTCATCCCCCATATAGTAATTCATCCCCCATAGTAATTCATCCCCCATATAGTAATTCATCCCCCATATAGTAATTCATCCCCCATAGTAATTAATCCCCCATATAGTAATTCATCCCCCATAGTAATTAATCCCCCATATAGTAATTCATCCCCCCTATAGTAATTCATCCCCCCTATAGTAATTCATCCCCCATATAGTAATTCATTCCCCATAGTAATTCATCCCCCATATAGTAATTCATCCCCCATATAGTAATTCATTCCCCATATTAATTCATCCCCCATATAGTAATTCATCCCCCATATAGTTATTCATCCCCCATATAGTAATTCATCCCCCATAGTAATTCATCCCCCATATAGTAATTCATCCCCCATAGTAATCCATCCCCCATAGTAATTCATCCTCCATATAGTAATTCATCCCCCATAGTAATTCATCCCCCATATAGTAATTCATCCCCCCTATAGTAATTCATCCCCCCTATAGTAATTCATTCCCCATATTAATTCATCCCCCATATTAAGTCCCCAAGTCCCCCCTGTGTCAATTCACTTACCTTTGCTCCGCGCGTTCCTCTTGTTCCTCTTGTTCCCGCGCCGTTCCGGTGTAGCATGAAAATCTGTCTCCTATGAGGATCTGTCCCCCTCGACGTATCTGCGCATGTGCCAGTTTCAGGCATTAGCAGCCGATCGGCGATCTCCGGCACATGCGCAGATACGTCGAGGGGGACAGATCCTCATAGGAAACAGATTTTCATGCTACCCCGGTCTTCAGGGCGGACTGTGAGAGGAGCCTAGCTCCGCGGGCTGGAATAAAAGGTCCGCCGGGCCGTATATGGCCCGCGGGCCGTAGTTTGCCCATTGCTGTCCTAAGGGATGCCAATTGCCCCCTTTCAAGGCTCTGTCAATCTAGCCCAGAAATAAAGGTGGCTGAAGGTGTTTGCCTGACCAAGTGATTCGCAACAAGCCTTGTCTACGCCAGCTTCCCTGGCTTGTTAACCAGAAAGCTTTCAACAATGGGCCCAAAGCGTTCCACCTTGGCTTTTTTTTTTTTCTTTTTCTTCCAACGGTGCAGCCGTCGGAACATATGCACTCAGTGGCCTTTGGGAACTGCTGTGGGAGAAACCCATATGACATCTAGGGCCCCCGTAACTTTAGATTCTCCTTAGTCCTTTCAAATGCAAACAATGCCAGCTTAGGCATCTTCTCTGTCTCATTAGCATGTCAAGTCCCAGAATGCTCTGCGGGCCACTGGATGACACTTTTGTGTCTCACCTCAATGTCAATACCTCCTCCGAGGAAGGGCATAAATTGGCAGACACTGGTTTGGTTAGCTTTGCGCAGTGGCAGTATCATAGCCAATGAGGTCCACCCGAGGCGTGATTGTTGCTAATTGAAAACTAATCCCAATACCCCGCCGTGATGACTTGAAATACAGTCAGCACTGGCAATTTTTGAGAGTCTCTCAGGAGACTGAGCAATATGTTTGAAACAGCAGAAAAGCAATGGCTTCCAAGATGCTAACCGAGGTGCGTTAGAGTTGAGGAAGCGTGTCAAGGGGCCGGGGGCACTATAGAGAGCTTTTGTGTCATCACGCAGCCTGAGTAGAACAAGATGTGATTGCTACGTGCCGCTCGTTCTCCCCACTTGCCTTTAAATCCAGAGCGGACTCTACCTCATTTTATTTTTCCTTGCTTTTTCTCTGCTAGACCTGGCATCGTGAAGCTAAAGGTGAACTTTCTTTCTTTGTAAGCCAGTGAATTAGGAAGAATACTGTAAGCGTGTTGGTCCAGGGTTAAGGAAGCAGTTTGGCCGGTGTGTTTTTTGCAAGGCCCTTGTTTCCAGTGAAAGAGCATTGAGCCATAGGGTAAATTAAGCCGGAGACTTTGGGTGTTCTCCATCTCTACCAGACTGGACCCTATGTGCACGGTGGCAGGCTGGATTCTCCCTTTTGTTCTCCAAGCTGTCCTAGAAAATTGAATGGGACAGGACGAGTGGCCAGCCTGAGTGAGCCAAATACTTGTGCATTCAGGCACACATCTCCGCTTTCTTTTGGCCAAATGGTCTTTGTCCGCCATAAAAGTTAAGTTTCAAGCAGAGTGGACTGTTTTTTGGAGGGAGAGCTTTCAGAGCCCGGATAGCTCAGTCGGTAGAGCATCAGACTTTTAATCTGAGGGTCCAGGGTTCAAGTCCCTGTTCGGGCGGTAGTTTTCTCCTCGCTGTGAGGTTGTCGAGCTACAGTTAAGGTCATCTTTATGCCCATCTGCCGGAGTGCTCACCGGCCTAGAGAGAGGAAATGTCCTAAGGGATGCCAAATGCCCCCTTTCAAGGCTCTGTCAATCTAGCCCAGAAATAAAGGTGGCTGAAGGTGTTTGCCTGACCAAGTGATTCCCAACAAGCCTTGTCTACGCCAGCTTCCCTGGCTTGTTAACCAGAAAGCTTTCAACAACGGGCCCAAAGCGTTCCACCTTGGCTTTTTTTTTTTCTTTTTCTTCCAACGGTGCAGCCGTCGGAACATATGCACTCAGTGGCCTTTGGGAACTGCTGTGGGAGAAACCCATATGACATCTAGGGCCCCCGTAACTTTAGATTCTCCTTAGTCCTTTCAAATGCAAACAATGCCAGCTTAGGCATCTTCTCTGTCTCATTAGCATGCCAAGCCCCAGAATGCTCTGCGGGCCACTGGATGACACTTTTGTGTCTCACCTCAATGTCAATACCTCCTCCGAGGAAGGGCATAAATTGGCAGACACTGGTTTGGTTAGCTTTGCGCAGTGGCAGTATCATAGCCAATGAGGTCCACCCGAGGCGTGATTGTTGCTAATTGAAAACTAATCCCAATACCCCGCCGTGATGACTTGAAATACAGTCAGCACTGGCAATTTTTGAGAGTCTCTCAGGAGACTGAGCAATATGTTTGAAACAGCAGAAAAGCAATGGCTTCCAAGATGCTGACCGAGGTGCGTTAGAGTTGAGGAAGCGTGTCAAGGGGCCGGGGGCACTATAGAGAGCTTTTGTGTCATCACGCAGCCTGAGTAGAACAAGATGTGATTGCTACGTGCCGCTCGTTCTCCCCACTTGCCTTTAAATCCAGAGCGGACTCTACCTCATTTTATTTTTCCTTGCTTTTTCTCTGCTAGACCTGGCATCGTGAAGCTAAAGGTGAACTTTCTTTCTTTGTAAGCCAGTGAATTAGGAAGAATACTGTAAGCGTGTTGGTCCAGGGTTAAGGAAGCAGTTTGGCCGGTGTGTTTTATGCAAGGCCCTTGTTTCCAGTGAAAGAGCATTGAGCCATAGGGTAAATTAAGCCGGAGACTTTGGGCGTTCTCCACCTCTACCAGACTGGACCCTATGTGCACGGTGGCAGGCTGGATTCTCCCTTTTGTTCTCCAAGCTGTCCTAGAAAATTGAATGGGACAGGACGAGTGGCCAGCCTGAGTGAGCCAAATACTTGTGCATTCAGGCACACATCTCCGCTTTCTTTTGGCCAAATGGTCTTTGTCCGCCATAAAAGTTAAGTTTCAAGCAGAGTGGACTGTTTTTTGGAGGGAGAGCTTTCAGAGCCCGGATAGCTCAGTCGGTAGAGCATCAGACTTTTAATCTGAGGGTCCAGGGTTCAAGTCCCTGTTCGGGCGGTAGTTTTCTCCTCGCTGTGAGGTTGTCGAGCTACAGTTAAGATCATCTTTATGCCCATCTGCCGGAGTGCTCACCGGCCTAGAGAGAGGAAATGTCCTAAGGGATGCCAAATGCCCCCTTTCAAGGCTCTGTCAATCTAGCCCAGAAATAAAGGTGGCTGAAGGTGTTTGCCTGACCAAGTGATTCCCAACAAGCCTTGTCTACGCCAGCTTCCCTGGCTTGTTAACCAGAAAGCTTTCAACAACGGGCCCAAAGCGTTCCACCTTGGCTTTTTTTTTTTCTTTTTCTTCCAACGCTGCAGCCGTCGGAACATATGCACTTAGTGGCCTTTGGGAACTGCTGTGGGAGAAACCCATATGACATCTAGGGCCCCCGTAACTTTAGATTCTCCTTAGTCCTTTCAAATGCAAACAATGCCAGCTTAGGCATCTTCTCTGTCTCATTAGCATGCCAAGTCCCAGAATGCTCTGCGGGCCACTGGATGACACTTTTGTGTCTCACCTCAATGTCAATACCTCCTCCGAGGAAGGGCATAAATTGGCAGACACTGGTTTGGTTAGCTTTGCGCAGTGGCAGTATCATAGCCAATGAGGTCCACCCGAGGCGTGATTGTTGCTAATTGAAAACTAATCCCAATACCCCGCCGTGATGACTTGAAATACAGTCAGCACTGGCAATTTTTGAGAGTCTCTCAGGAGACTGAGCAATATGTTTGAAACAGCAGAAAAGCAATGGCTTCCAAGATGCTGACCGAGGTGCGTTAGAGTTGAGGAAGCGTGTCAAGGGGCCGGGGGCACTATAGAGAGCTTTTGTGTCATCACGCAGCCTGAGTAGAACAAGATGTGATTGCTACGTGCCGCTCGTTCTCCCCACTTGCCTTTAAATCCAGAGCGGACTCTACCTCATTTTATTTTTCCTTGCTTTTTCTCTGCTAGACCTGGCATCGTGAAGCTAAAGGTGAACTTTCTTTCTTTGTAAGCCAGTGAATTAGGAAGAATACTGTAAGCGTGTTGGTCCAGGGTTAAGGAAGCAGTTTGGCCGGTGTGTTTTTTGCAAGGCCCTTGTTTCCAGTGAAAGAGCATTGAGCCATAGGGTAAATTAAGCCGGAGACTTTGGGCGTTCTCCACCTCTACCAGACTGGACCCTATGTGCACGGTGGCAGGCTGGATTCTCTCTTTTGTTCTCCAAGCTGTCCTAGAAAATTGAATGGGACAGGACGAGTGGCCAGCCTGAGTGAGCCAAATACTTGTGCATTCAGGCACACATCTCCGCTTTCTTTTGGCCGAATGGTCTTTGTCCGCCATAAAAGTTAAGTTTCAAGCAGAGTGGACTGTTTTGGAGGTAGAGCTTTCAGAGCCCGGATAGCTCAGTCGGTAGAGCATCAGACTTTTAATCTGAGGGTCCAGGGTTCAAGTCCCTGTTCGGGCGGTAGCTTTCTCCTCGCTGTGAGGTTGTTGAGCTACAGTTAAGGTCATCTTTATGCCCATCTGCCGGAGTGCTCACCGGCCTAGAGAGAGGAAATGCCCTAAGGGATGCCAAATGCCCCCTTTCAAGGCTCTGTCAATCTAGCCCAGAAATAAAGGTGGCTGAAGGTGTTTGCCTGACCAAGTGATTCCCAACAAGCCTTGTCTACGCCAGCTTCCCTGGCTTGTTAACCAGAAAGCTTTCAACAACGGGCCCAAAGCATTCCACCTTGGCTTTTTTTTTTCTTTTTCTTCCAACGGTGCAGCCGTCGGAACATATGCACTCAGTGGCCTTTGGGAACTGCTGTGGGAGAAACCCATATGACATCTAGGGCCCCCGTAACTTTAGATTCTCCTTAGTCCTTTCAAATGCAAACAATGCCAGCTTAGGCATCTTCTCTGTCTCATTAGCATGCCAAGTCCCAGAATGCTCTGCGGGCCACTGGGTGACACTTTTGTGTCTCACCTCAATGTCAATACCTCCTCCGAGGAAGGGCATAAATTGGCAGACACTGGTTTGGTTAGCTTTGCGCAGTGGCAGTATCATAGCCAATGAGGTCCACCCGAGGCGTGATTGTTGCTAATTGAAAACTCATCCCAATACCCCGCCGTGATGACTTGGAATACAGTCAGCACTGGCAATTTTTGAGAGTTTCTCAGGAGACTGAGCAATATGTTTGAAACAGCAGAAAAGCAATGGCTTCCAAGATGCTGACCGAGGTGCGTTAGAGTTGAGGAAGCGTGTCAAGGGGCCGGGGGCACTATAGAGAGCTTTGGTGTCATCACGCAGCCTGAGTAGAACAAGATGTGATTGCTACGTGCCGCTCGTTCTCCCCACTTGCCTTTAAATCCAGAGCGGACTCTACCTCGTTTTATTTTTCCTTGCTTTTTCTCTGCTAGACCTGGCATCGTGAAGCTAAAGGTGAACTTTCTTTCTTTGTAAGCCAGTGAATTAGGAAGAATACTGTAAGCGTGTTGGTCCAGGGTTAAGGAAGCAGTTTGGCCGGTGTGTTTTTTGCAAGGCCCTTGTTTCCAGTGAAAGAGCATTGAGCCATAGGGTAAATTAAGCCGGAGACTTTGGGCGTTCTCCACCTCTACCAGACTGGACCCTATGTGCACGGTGGCAGGCTGGATTCTCCCTTTTGTTCTCCAAGCTGTCCTAGAAAATTGAATGGGACAGGACGAGTGGCCAGCCTGAGTGAGCCAAATACTTGTGCATTCAGGCACACATCTCCGCTTTCTTTTGGCCAAATGGTCTTTGTCCGCCATAAAAGTTAAGTTTCAAGCAGAGTGGACTGTTTTTTGGAGGGAGAGCTTTCAGAGCCCGGATAGCTCAGTCGGTAGAGCATCAGACTTTTAATCTGAGGGTCCAGGGTTCAAGTCCCTGTTCGGGCGGTAGTTTTCTCCTCGCTGTGAGGTTGTCGAGCTACAGTTAAGGTCATCTTTATGCCCATCTGCCGGAGTGCTCACCGGCCTAGAGAGAGGAAATGTCCTAAGGGATGCCAAATGCCCCCTTTCAAGGCTCTGTCAATCTAGCCCAGAAATAAAGGTGGCTGAAGGTGTTTGCCTGACCAAGTGATTCCCAACAAGCCTTGTCTACGCCAGCTTCCCTGGCTTGTTAACCAGAAAGCTTTCAACAACGGGCCCAAAGCGTTCCACCTTGGCTTTTTTTTTTTCTTTTTCTTCCAACGGTGCAGCCGTCGGAACATATGCACTTAGTGGCCTTTGGGAACTGCTGTGGGAGAAACCCATATGACATCTAGGGCCCCCGTAACTTTAGATTCTCCTTAGTCCTTTCAAATGCAAACAATGCCAGCTTAGGCATCTTCTCTGTCTCATTAGCATGCCAAGTCCCAGAATGCTCTGCGGGCCACTGGGTGACACTTTTGTGTCTCACCTCAATGTCAATACCTCCTCCGAGGAAGGGCATAAATTGGCAGACACTGGTTTGGTTAGCTTTGCGCAGTGGCAGTATCATAGCCAATGAGGTCCACCCGAGGCGTGATTGTTGCTAATTGAAAACTAATCCCAATACCCCGCCGTGATGACTTGGAATACAGTCAGCACTGGCAATTTTTGAGAGTCTCTCAGGAGACTGAGCAATATGTTTGAAACAGCAGAAAAGCAATGGCTTCCAAGATGCTGACCGAGGTGCGTTAGAGTTGAGGAAGCGTGTCAAGGGGCCGGGGGCACTATAGAGAGCTTTGGTGTCATCACGCAGCCTGAGTAGAACAAGATGTGATTGCTACGTGCCGCTCGTTCTCCCCACTTGCCTTTAAATCCAGAGCGGACTCTACCTCGTTTTATTTTTCCTTGCTTTTTCTCTGCTAGACCTGGCATCGTGAAGCTAAAGGTGAACTTTCTTTCTTTGTAAGCCAGTGAATTAGGAAGAATACTGTAAGCGTGTTGGTCCAGGGTTAAGGAAGCAGTTTGGCCGGTGTGTTTTTTGCAAGGCCCTTGTTTCCAGTGAAAGAGCATTGAGCCATAGGGTAAATTAAGCCGGAGACTTTGGGCGTTCTCCACCTCTACCAGACTGGACCCTATGTGCACGGTGGCAGGCTGGATTCTCCCTTTTGTTCTCCAAGCTGTCCTAGAAAATTGAATGGGACAGGACGAGTGGCCAGCCTGAGTGAGCCAAATACTTGTGCATTCAGGCACGCATCTCCGCTTTCTTTTGGCCAAATGGTCTTTGTCCGCCATAAAAGTTAAGTTTCAAGCAGAGTGGACTGTTTTGGAGGCAGAGCTTTCAGAGCCCGGATAGCTCAGTCGGTAGAGCATCAGACTTTTAATCTGAGGGTCCAGGGTTCAAGTCCCTGTTCGGGCGGTAGCTTTCTCCTCGCTGTGAGGTTGTTGAGCTACAGTTAAGGTCATCTTTATGCCCATCTGCCGGAGTGCTCACCGGCCTAGAGAGAGGAAATGCCCTAAGGGATGCCAAATGCCCCCTTTCAAGGCTCTGTCAATCTAGCCCAGAAATAAAGGTGGCTGAAGGTGTTTGCCTGACCAAGTGATTCCCAACAAGCCTTGTCTACGCCAGCTTCCCTGGCTTGTTAACCAGAAAGCTTTCAACAACGGGCCCAAAGCGTTCCACCTTGGCTTTTTTTTTTTCTTTTTCTTCCAACGGTGCAGCCGTCGGAACATATGCACTTAGTGGCCTTTGGGAACTGCTGTGGGAGAAACCCATATGACATCTAGGGCCCCCGTAACTTTAGATTCTCCTTAGTCCTTTCAAATGCAAACAATGCCAGCTTAGGCATCTTCTCTGTCTCATTAGCATGCCAAGTCCCAGAATGCTCTGCGGGCCACTGGGTGACACTTTTGTGTCTCACCTCAATGTCAATACCTCCTCCGAGGAAGGGCATAAATTGGCAGACACTGGTTTGGTTAGCTTTGCGCAGTGGCAGTATCATAGCCAATGAGGTCCACCCGAGGCGTGATTGTTGCTAATTGAAAACTAATCCCAATACCCCGCCGTGATGACTTGGAATACAGTCAGCACTGGCAATTTTTGAGAGTCTCTCAGGAGACTGAGCAATATGTTTGAAACAGCAGAAAAGCAATGGCTTCCAAGATGCTGACCGAGGTGCGTTAGAGTTGAGGAAGCGTGTCAAGGGGCCGGGGGCACTATAGAGAGCTTTGGTGTCATCACGCAGCCTGAGTAGAACAAGATGTGATTGCTACGTGCCGCTCGTTCTCCCCACTTGCCTTTAAATCCAGAGCGGACTCTACCTCGTTTTATTTTTCCTTGCTTTTTCTCTGCTAGACCTGGCATCATGAAGCTAAAGGTGAACTTTCTTTCTTTGTAAGCCAGTGAATTAGGAAGAATACTGTAAGCGTGTTGGTCCAGGGTTAAGGAAGCAGTTTGGCCGGTGTGTTTTTTGCAAGGCCCTTGTTTCCAGTGAAAGAGCATTGAGCCATAGGGTAAATTAAGCCGGAGACTTTGGGCGTTCTCCACCTCTACCAGACTGGACCCTATGTGCACGGTGGCAGGCTGGATTCTCCCTTTTGTTCTCCAAGCTGTCCTAGAAAATTGAATGGGACAGGACGAGTGGCCAGCCTGAGTGAGCCAAATACTTGTGCATTCAGGCACACATCTCCACTTTCTTTTTGCCAAATGGTCTTTGTCCGCCATAAAAGTTAAGTTTCAAGCAGAGTGGACTGTTTTTTGGAGGGAGAGCTTTCAGAGCCCGGATAGCTCAGTCGGTAGAGCATCAGACTTTTAATCTGAGGGTCCAGGGTTCAAGTCCCTGTTCGGGCGGTAGTTTTCTCCTCGCTGTGAGGTTGTCGAGCTACAGTTAAGGTCATCTTTATGCCCATCTGCCGGAGTGCTCACCGGCCTAGAGAGAGGAAATGTCCTAAGGGATGCCAAATGCCCCCTTTCAAGGCTCTGTCAATCTAGCCCAGAAATAAAGGTGGCTGAAGGTGTTTGCCTGACCAAGTGATTCCCAACAAGCCTTGTCTACGCCAGCTTCCCTGGCTTGTTAACCAGAAAGCTTTCAACAACGGGCCCAAAGCGTTCCACCTTGGCTTTTTTTTTTTCTTTTTCTTCCAACGGTGCAGCCGTCGGAACATATGCACTTAGTGGCCTTTGGGAACTGCTGTGGGAGAAACCCATATGACATCTAGGGCCCCCGTAACTTTAGATTCTCCTTAGTCCTTTCAAATGCAAACAATGCCAGCTTAGGCATCTTCTCTGTCTCATTAGCATGCCAAGTCCCAGAATGCTCTGCGGGCCACTGGATGACACTTTTGTGTCTCACCTCAATGTCAATACCTCCTCCGAGGAAGGGCATAAATTGGCAGACACTGGTTTGGTTAGCTTTGCGCAGTGGCAGTATCATAGCCAATGAGGTCCACCCGAGGCGTGATTGTTGCTAATTGAAAACTAATCCCAATACCCCGCCGTGATGACTTGAAATACAGTCAGCACTGGCAATTTTTGAGAGTCTCTCAGGAGACTGAGCAATATGTTTGAAACAGCAGAAAAGCAATGGCTTCCAAGATGCTGACCGAGGTGCGTTAGAGTTGAGGAAGCGTGTCAAGGGGCCGGGGGCACTATAGAGAGCTTTTGTGTCATCACGCAGCCTGAGTAGAACAAGATGTGATTGCTACGTGCCGCTCGTTCTCCCCACTTGCCTTTAAATCCAGAGCGGACTCTACCTCATTTTATTTTTCCTTGCTTTTTCTCTGCTAGACCTGGCATCGTGAAGCTAAAGGTGAACTTTCTTTCTTTGTAAGCCAGTGAATTAGGAAGAATACTGTAAGCGTGTTGGTCCAGGGTTAAGGAAGCAGTTTGGCCGGTGTGTTTTTTGCAAGGCCCTTGTTTCCAGTGAAAGAGCATTGAGCCATAGGGTAAATTAAGCCGGAGACTTTGGGCGTTCTCCACCTCTACCAGACTGGACCCTATGTGCACGGTGGCAGGCTGGATTCTCTCTTTTGTTCTCCAAGCTGTCCTAGAAAATTGAATGGGACAGGACGAGTGGCCAGCCTGAGTGAGCCAAATACTTGTGCATTCAGGCACACATCTCCGCTTTCTTTTGGCCGAATGGTCTTTGTCCGCCATAAAAGTTAAGTTTCAAGCAGAGTGGACTGTTTTGGAGGTAGAGCTTTCAGAGCCCGGATAGCTCAGTCGGTAGAGCATCAGACTTTTAATCTGAGGGTCCAGGGTTCAAGTCCCTGTTCGGGCGGTAGCTTTCTCCTCGCTGTGAGGTTGTTGAGCTACAGTTAAGGTCATCTTTTTGCCCATCTGCCGGAGTGCTCACCGGCCTAGAGAGAGAAAATGTCCTAAGGGATGCCAAATGCCCCCTTTCAAGGCTCTGTCAATCTAGCCCAGAAATAAAGGTGGCTGAAGGTGTTTGCCTGACCAAGTGATTCCCAACAAGCCTTGTCTACGCCAGCTTCCCTGGCTTGTTAACCAGAAAGCTTTCAACAACGGGCCCAAAGCGTTCCACCTTGGCTTTTTTTTTTCTTTTTCTTCCAACGGTGCAGCCGTCGGAACATATGCACTCAGTGGCCTTTGGGAACTGCTGTGGGAGAAACCCATATGACATCTAGGGCCCCCGTAACTTTAGATTCTCCTTAGTCCTTTCAAATGCAAACAATGCCAGCTTAGGCATCTTCTCTGTCTCATTAGCATGCCAAGTCCCAGAATGCTCAGCGGCCCACTGGGTGACACTTTTGTGTCTCACCTCAATGTCAATACCTCCTCCGAGGAAGGGCATAAATTGGCAGACACTGGTTTGGTTAGCTTTGCGCAGTGGCAGTATCATAGCCAATGAGGTCCACCCGAGGCGTGATTGTTGCTAATTGAAAACTAATCCCAATACCCCGCCGTGATGACTTGAAATACAGTCAGCACTGGCAATTTTTAGAGTCTCTCAGGAGACTGAGCAATATGTTTGAAACAGCAGAAAAGCAATGGCTTCCAAGATGCTGACCGAGGTGCGTTAGAGTTGAGGAAGCGTGTCAAGGGGCCGGGGGCACTATAGAGAGCTTTTGTGTCATCACGCAGCCTGAGTAGAACAAGATGTGATTGCTATGTGACCCTCGTTCCCCCCCAATTGCCTTTAATCCAGAGTGGACTCTACCTCATTTTATTTTTCCTTGCTTTTTCTCTGCTAGACCTGGCATCATGACGCTAAAGGTGAACTTTCTTTCTTTCTAAGCCAGTCAATTAGGAAGAATACTGTAAGCGTGTTGGTCCAGGGTTAAGGAACCAGTTTGTCCGGTGTGTTTTTTTGCAAGGCCCTTGTTTCCAGTGAAAGAGCATTGACCTATAGGTTAAATGAAGCCAGAAACTTTGGGCGTTCTCCACCTCTACCAGACTGGACCCTATCTGCATGGTTGCAGGCTGGATTCTCCCTTTTTTCTCCAAGCTGTCCTAGAAAATTGAATGGGACAGGACGACTGGCCAGCCTGAGTGAGCCAAATACTTGTGCATAGATACACAGAATATAACTGGATACTAATATTTATAGGTAAAATTGATCCAGGGAATATCCTATGTTGCCTCTCGGGGGATCAGGAAGGAATTTTTTTCCCCTGCTGGAGCAAATTGAATCATGCTTTGCTGGGTTTTTTTGCCTTCCTCCAGATCAACTGTGGGTATAGGATTGTAAATTTTTTTTTTTTTTGTTGCACTGGTAGGACGGTTGTCTTTTTTTCAGCCAGGCTAACTATGTCAGTATGTAACTCTGTAAGTTCATCTAGGGTGTAGGGAGATACATTAAGGAGACACTGACTAGCTCTCCATCAGAGACTGTGTTGCAGTGAAGGCTGGTAAATAGTTCTTGGACGTTGTCCTCAGTTCATCAGTTTCCTTGGGCATCCTGTACACCCTTAACCCTATCCTTGTTCAAGCCCCCTAAATAAAAATATCAAAACAAAAGCTCAAGGACTGATTTCTGACTCTGGATGCAAGCCTGTGAGAAAATGCGTGTTACCTGGCTGTGCAGTGCTATAGGGAGAAACAAATTTTCAGCGACCCCTAAGGGGGTAGTGCTACAGGTAGATAAGCAATGACTTTGTAAAAAGATGCTGCATCAGGGAGGCAGCGAGGAAGGGTGACTGGGTAAGTATAACAATCTGGGGTGGAGGACTTCCTGCAGACATTATTACTTGACAGGGCAAAGTGGCACTTTAAATATTTTTGGGGGGTTCTATATTTGATGTTGTTCAAGCTGAACAGGGTGGACAACATAGACATATGTTTATCTATGCAATAATATGTACATAAATTATGTGTATAGAAAAATAGTGGAGTGGAGATGGAGCAAGATTTGTTCAGGCTTTTTGTTAAACAAAATTTTTAATATTTTGAATTTATTTTATACTGTATTTCATTTGGAAGGTAATTCAGCATACCCATGCTTACCATGTCTCCAGACACTAGTATCAGTCAACGTCCAGTAATATTCCTCCAAGAACACTTGCTAAAATGAAGTGCACAATACTGTGTTCAAACAGCCCAGGTTGCATATGAAAATGTTTGCCAACTGTATCATGACACCTGAATCATAATTACTTTGTGTAAGTGATACCATTATACACCACATTGCCAAAAGTATTGGGACACCTCTCAAGATTAGTGGATTCAGGTGTTCCAACCTCCTCTATGGCTACAGGTGTATACAATCAAGCACTTAGGCATGTAGACTGCTTCTACAAACATTTGTGAAAGAATGGGTCGCTGTCAGGGCTCCGGGTATGACCAGAGGTGTGTGGACTGACAGGGAAACACAGGCTTCAGATATAGTATAAACAATATAATTTATTTAAGACTAAACAATACATAAACGCAGTGCAAACAAACCAAACAAAAACCCCCAACAGATAACAAAAGAACAATACTAAGCGTAGTCGGGCAGGCCGGGTAGGTAGCAAACGGGCGGGCAAGGTACCAAAGGAGCAGACTGGAGAGTGGTCAGGAATAGCAGAGGTCAGGACAGGTGGAGTTCAATCAGAGTCAGGGATAAAGCAGGATCAGACAGGAAGCCGACAGGATGCAGGTACAGGGGCTCTTGGGAAAACATACACCAAGGCCCTGATTGCAAGTCTGGCCATTCCTTATATCAGTGTTTCTCAACTCCAGTCCTCATGGACCCCCAACAGGTCATGTTTTCAGGATTTCCATTATTTTGCACAGGTGATTTGATCAGTTTCACTGCCTTAGTAATTACCACAGCTGTTTCATCTGAGGGAAATCCTGAAAACATGACCTGTTGGGGGTCCATGAGGACTGGAGTTGAGAAACACTGCCTTATATGCACCTCCCGTAATCAGGCTCAGGTGTTATGGCTGACTGCAGGAGTGAGCCTCTGGTTGCTGAGAGCACCCGCTGGCCAGTCCTGGTACTGCAACCCACAAGGCAGGTGAGTCCCACCACTATTGGCGAGTCCATTCCTGACAGACGCTCTCTGGAGCTCAGTGACTCCAAGCGCTGTACCGTGATAGGTTGCCACCTGTGCAATACATCCATCCGTGACATTTCCTGGCTACTCAATATCAACTGTTAGTGGGATTATAACAAAGTGAAAGCAACTGGGAACAACAGCAACTCAGCCACCAAGTGATAGGCCACGTCACATGACAGAGTGGGGTTAGCACATGCTGAAGCACACAGTGCGCAGAAGTTGCCAACTGTCTGCAGAATCAATAGCTAAAGACCTCCAAACTTCATGTGGCCTTCAGATTAGCACAACAACAGTGCATAGAGAGCTTCATGGAATGGGTTTCCATGGCTGAGCAGCTGTATCTAAACCTTACATCACCAAGTGCAATACAAAGCTTCAGATGCAGTGATGTAAAGCACGCCGCCACTGAACTCTAAAGCAGTGGAGACATGTTCTCTGGAGTGATGAATCACACTTCTCTGTCTGGCAATCCAATGGACGTGTCTGGGTTCAGCGGTTGCCAGGAGAATGGTACTTGCCTGACTGCATTGTGCCAAGTGTAAAGTTTGGTGGAGGGGGAGGGGCGGACTGACCATTCGAGCACTCGGGCACAGCCCGAGGGCCCAGGGTCAGTAGGGGGCCCCATGAAATGCCCCTGGTACTTTTTATAGGGTTTTTTGAGTGTGCTTTGAGTGTGGGCAAGGACACAGGGGCCCCATGGTCCCCTATTTCCCGGGGGCCCCATGAGTTGTCAATCCGCCCCTGTGGAGGGAGGATTATGGTGTGGGGTTGTTTTTCAGGGGTTGGACTTGGCCCCTTAGTTCTAGGGAAGGGAACTCTTAAGGTGTTGGAATACCAAGACATTTTGGACAATTTCATGGTCCCAACTTTGTAGGAACAGTTTGGGGATGGACCCTTCCTGTTCCAACATGACTGCACACCAGTGCACAAAGCAAGGTCCATAAAGACATGTATGAGCAAGTTTGGGGTGGAGGAACTTGACTGACCTGCACAGAGTCCTGACCTCAACCCGATAGAACATCTTTGGGATGAATTAGAGTGGAGACTGTGATCCAGGCCTTCTCATCCAACATCAGTGCCTGACCTCACAAATGTGCTTTTGGAAGAATCGTTAAACATTCCCATAGACACCCTCCTAAACCTTCTGGACGGCCTTCCCAGAAGAATTGAAGCTGTTATAGCTGCAAAGGGCGGGGCCAACTCAATATTGAACCCTATGGACTGAGACTGGTATACCGTCAAAGTTCATGTGTGTGTAAAGAAAGGCGTCCCAATACTTTTGGCAATATAGTGTATTTGTGTGTGTAAGTGGAAATATTCTCAAATTAGGCGCAAATGCATGTGCAAAAAATTTTTTTTACATGCAACTTTTTGGACTTTTTATTTTATTGAATCGGGTTGCCTGATTTGGCTGTCATGTAGCTTTTTAGAGCACTTTTAAAGCTATTGAAATTGCAATTGTTTGAAAATGGTAAAAATTGTAGTTAACACAGGGGGGCAGCATAAGCCTTAATCTGTATTTCAGCAATGTGAAACGCAAAGCTAAGCACTTAATGGTGTTGGATAACTTTACAGCTCAGTCGTAAAATAAATGGAAATGTCTTTACCTGTTGGTTTAATGGATGAGATAATCACAAGCAGGGTAGCCATCAGAAATTTTGGAGCCCTTTACACGGCTTTAGGCCTGCGCCCTCCTCTACCTGGCTACCAAAATTCCCCAGGGCCCGCCCCTATATGCACAGTTGATCCAGAGAAAGGAAAAAAAAACCCAGCAAAGCGTGATCCAATTTGTTCCTCCAGAGGAAAAAATTCCTTCCTGATCCCTGGAAATTGGATATTCCCTGGATAAAATTTGCCTATAAATGTTAGTATCCAGTAATATTCTGTGTATCTAAGAAACAATCCAGGCCTTTTTTTAAAGTAATCCACTGAACTGGCCAGAACCAACTCTTGAGGGAGTCTATTCCACATTTTCGCAGCCCTTAGTGTGGAAAAACCTTTCCGTATTTGGAGATTAAATCTCTTTTCCTCCAGACGTAAAGAGGGGGACATTTTTTATTTTTAATAAAGGACTTGTCAAAGACTGTCTCTTGCCATTTTTACACTACACTTTTTTTTTGTGAATGAGTAGTGGTACCATGTAACCCATACTCGCAGACCCCCACAACCACTGGCCATGGTTTTGGGGTAGAGGCCCTTGTCCCCATCAACATGGGGACAAGGTGCTTTGGGGGGAGCCTCCCCTGCCCCAAAGCACCCCCCAAGTTGACGGCATGTGGCCTGGTATGGTTCAGGAGAGGGGGTTCGCCCATACTCAGATGCGGTGAGATATTACTTAGTGAATTGTCCCTGTTCAAAGTTTGCGGTTGAACTTTCAGTAGGTTCAAATGTTGGACCGCGAACCGAACAGGGGGGTGTTTGGCCCATCACTATTACACACTATAATTAGCAAGATGGTATAGGGTTCCAATATGCCTGCACCAGATCTAACCACTTCTGACAAATGTTGCCTTAGATGCAGCCACTCAGGTCCGCTTTAGCATATTTATTAGTTCTGTCTTAAAGTAACATTAAACCTTCTTTTTTTAAATTAAAATAACAAAATGTCATACTTACCTGCTCTGTGCAGTGATTTTGCACAGAACAACCCCGATCCTCTTTTTCTGGGGTCCCCTGCCGGCGCTCCTGGCCCCTCCTCTTTGGCTAGTGCCCCCATGGAAAGCTGCTTTAATTGGGACACATGTTTGGACTCGCTCCCAAGATGCCCTGTCTGGGTCTATTGACATTGGCTCCTGCCACTATCAATCTGCCCAGTGAGGAGGAAGACAGTAGCAAATTCACTGCTCACTTGCATATCACTGGATCGGACCAAGCTTAGGCAAGAATAACAGGGGGGGGGGCCCTGGAGGGGATTTTGCAGCACAGAAGGGTTTTCACCTTAATGCAGAGAATGCATTAAGGTGAAAGACCTTAACCACTTCCCATCTGGTCCATGTACATAAATGGCCGGACAGGAGCAGTGCTGAAGCGGGTTGCCATTTATAAACGGCTCTCGCATTCACTGCCTGTACAAGCTTCCTGGGAGCGCGCGGCATCACGATCCGGAGGACACAGTGGAACACCAATCGTCGTACAGGACCTCTGTGTGAGGTCCCGATCATGTGATCACTGGCGAATCAGTGATCACATAAATAGTAGTAAGCAAGATGTCACTTCAGACATCCTTGCTTACTATGTGTGAAATCTGTGAATGATCATAGAGGTCACATGGTACAAGGCCATTCACAACAGCCTTGTACCATTTGACAAGCTGTGACCAATCACAGCTCTCACAACATTTCTCAATGGCTGCAAGAAAGCAGCCAGAGAGAAGGAGAAATGATTGCTTTTACAGCCTTTATGGGTGTAAAAGCAATCAGTGTAAAAAAAGAAAGAAAAAATCTTCATCACCCCCCACAAGTAGTACACTATGGTGACACTGTACTGCTAGGGTGACAGTATGTTAAAAAAAAACATAAATAATAATATAAAAAAAATAATAAAAATGTAAGAAAAAAACGTGAAAAATTATAATTTTTGGTTATAAACTAATTTGTGTTATTTCTTTTTAACTAAATAGATAGCTGAATATATTTTGGCCAAGATTTATGAAGAAAGATTATTTATTTGCAAAATTTTATAAGAAAAACATTTTTTTTTCAAAACGTTTGGACTTTTTCATTTATATAGCAAAAAAATCAAAATCCCAGTGGTGAATAAATACCACCAAAATAAAGTTTTATCTGTCTCAAAAAAAAATGAAAAAAAAAAATCATATGGGTACAGTGTTGCATGACAACGCAATTGTCATTCAAAGTGTGATTGCACTGAAAGCTGAAAATTGGCCTGGACTCGAAGGGAGTGAAAGTGTCCGGACTTGAAGTGGTTAAGGCTATAGAAAAATTAAAATACAAAAATTTGGGATTATAGGAATACAGCGCGGGAACAGGAAAGGCGGGTATGAACAGTCTTCTACAGGGGTGGACTGACAACTCATGGGGCCCCCGGGCAATAGGGGACCATGGGGTCCCTGTGTACTTGCCCACACTCAAACCACACCCAAAAAAGCCTATGAAAGGTACCAAAGGCATCTCATGGGGCCCCCTACTGACCCCGGGCCCTTGGGCAGTGCCCGAGTTCCCAAATGGTAATTCCGCCCCTGGTCTTCTTTTACAAGTAAGACTTGGTTTAGTAACTTTTTTATAGTTCTATAAATGCTCCAGCACTTTCCTTGGTAGACTGCTTTGAGGAGAAATCAGGGAGAATGAGGGCTGTAGCATAAAACAAAAAAAGGGGTCTACTTTAAAAAACAAATCGCCATCACTAGCATTTACCCAGCTCTCAGAATTCTTACCGTATTTTCCTAACTACATAAATGTCCTATGATCGTCAACTCCATCTGGTGGCCATAATGTGGTATTTTTCTAATTGAGGTATTTCAGGAAAAATACCACAATATGGCCACTAGATGGAGGTGACAATCATATCAATTCAACATAATAAGCAATATACAGTTCGGATTTGTGAGGGCTGGGTGGATGCTTGGGAAGAAACTTGTTAATAAATAGACTCTCAAGAGATGGTTCAGTCTAAGCTAAGTTAGTGTACAGCAAAGGGAAGCCAGCTGTTTGCAGAGAACTACAGTACACTGGATCATTCAGCTCAATATATCCATTCTTCTCCAGGTATCAGGCAGTGCTTATGTTAGGAACTGGCACTGAGCACCCCAGTTTCCCTCCAGTGTGTAATGGGCCTTGTGCTCTTATTGCAGTGAATACAACTTTGAGGACAGGCTCCTGTGTTCACACGGAAGTGCAAAGCAGTCAGTTGGCTGACCTCAGTCCACTTTTAATTGCTCATCCAGTCTGGAGACCTTCAGACAGGAAGCAGGTGAGGAAGCTGCATCAGCAGTCAATACTCACTTTTATTGTGCACATGGGAGCTGCGTGCTTCAAGTGACTAGACGCTGCCCTACCATTATGTCATGGCTATGCTGCGCTGGAGGGCTTCCACAGTCACAAAACTCTCTGCTGTCTTTCCTTTGACTGGACCAGAAAATTGTTGCCGTTACAAATGTTTCGGCATTCTCATGTTTCTTTTATGTGAATTGATATGACACTAAAAAGTGGAGAAACAAAAAACCAAATCTGACACATTCAATTGGCTATGACTTTCCCTGTCTGACCTCAGCCCCCAGCAGTATATACAACTCTTTCCCTTTTTCACCCCACCCACCTGCAGTATATACATCTCTTCCTGTTTTGCTTCAACTGTTTTCTAAGAAATGACATAGACCCAGCCTGTGCAGGCAGAATGGCCATTTGCTGACTTGGCGCAATCCACAGGCAGCCTAACTCTTCAAAGTCTTGTAATCAAATAATTGGGATATTCAAGACACCATAAGTGATGCAAAAATAAATATAATAAAATCCATGTTTTTTATTCAAAGCAGGTAATATATTCAGTCTTATTAACCAGTTGCCATCCACTCTATAGCAGGATTACTGCTACAGGGCGGACTCCCTGCGCAAAATGATGTGTATATATATATATATATATATATATATATATATATATATATATATATATATATATATATATATGTGTGTGATCCTTGTTCCCGCTATATTCAAGGGTGGGGGGCGTGCTGTGATTCGGTGCAGCACCAATCAGTCAGCAGATTCAGGCCAGTGATGTTCATCCTGGATCTGCTGATTGACCACTGCCCTATCACAGATCTTCCTGTGCATGTGTTTACATTACACAGGCACAGGAAATTATGCAATCTTCTCTCCGTGGAGCACATTCCATTCCAGAGAGAGAAGAAAGCAGATCCAAAAGCACTACACCTTACAGTGAAAGCACTGATAGGTCACATTTAACCCCCTGATCGCCACCCAGTTAACCCCCTTCACTGCCCTGTCACCAGTGTCACAGCGTGCAGATTTTTTTTACTGATCACTGTATTAGTGTCACCAGCGACTTCAGATAGCGTTAGCATCAGTTAGCATCCCTCCCAGAGAGCGTCAGATTGCCCATCACTACATCAGTCAGCACATTTAACCCTCTGATTGCCAGGAACATGCTCACATATACAATAAATCTCCATTGCTAGTATAATGTCTGAACCGGGGCGGACTGACCATTTGAGCACTTGGGCACTGCCCGAGGGCCCGGGGTCACTAGGGGTCCCCGATGAGATGCTCCTGGTACCTTTCATTGGCTTTTTCATAGGCTTTTTTGGGTGTGGGCAAGGACATGGGCCCCATGATCCCCTATTGCCTGGGGCCCCCAGGAGTTGTCAGTCCGCCCCCTGGTCTGAACAGAACAATAGTATAGTGTCCCCAAAAATGCAGCGTTAGCAGGATCAGCCCCGACACCTGCCCACACCTGCTTTTAGCCGATACGCTTAACCCCCCCCCTTCTCCCCCAGCAAGTGCAGTGTCAGTAGATCACTGTCACTTGATACATTGCACACAAAACCGCAGGGTTTGCAACATCAGGCCTCATCTCTGCTTTCACTAGCAGGTGAATTTTATTGTAGCAATTCAAGCAGTCCCTGACAATCAGGTGCTCTTTTTCCCGTGAGTCGCACTAGGTACCTATAAATTTAATGGCCAAAATGTCCAACGAAAGGTACTCTAGTGAAGAGGCCTACAGGATTCTGAGCATGTCAGATGAGAGTGAAGGGGAAGCCTCACTGAAGGAATCAGCCTCAGAAAAAGAACATGTAGACAGCAGTGGCACCCTGACAGATAGCTCAGACAATAGAGGTCCCTGCTAAGCTAAGGTGTACCGACCCTGTTCGCAGGTTGCTGAGATGGTACAATCGCATGATGATTTTCATATGTAGCAGAGTGCCAGTACTAGTACCGCTCTAACTTTTGGTGAACTGGCGAGCACCAGCGGCCTAGTACGTCCTGGTCTTTCACATACCAGCACTGCAGTGTCACTTGGTGACGTGGCCAGTCCCATAAGTGCAGTACAAGCTGGTGCAATGGCGAGCACAAGTAGTGTCCCGCAGCCAACAAGAAATCTCACACAGGCCTGTAGAGCCCCTAGTGTCCTTCCAGATACGCTTGCAAATCCTGATTGACAGCCCACAAATTCTGCAGCACCCGTACTTCCCCCATTCACTGCCCATTCACTATTTCAAGTGGAAACAGCAAATTTAACTACTCCCCTTGATTTTTGGAGCTGTTTTTCACAGATGATCTGTATGGATTGATTGTGGATTAAAGCAATTTATATGCACTACAATTTATAGCCGCCAACCCAAATTCAAACCTTGCCAGACCATTTGCATTGAAACCTATTAAGGTTTCTGAATTTAAAGTTTTTTGGGCCTAACCCTCAACATGGGCATTACTTAAAAAATTAATTGCGGTTGAATTGGTCCACAGACACGATTCATCATATGCCCATGTTCTCTGCTGCCATGGCCAGGCATAGATATGAGAATATAATCAATTTATGCATTTCAGTGAAAATACACTCTGGCATCCTCAGGGTGACCCTGAATTTGACCAGCTCCACAAAATTCAGCCCCTCGTAAATCACCTTAACCAGAGATTTGCAGATGTGTATACTCCCCAGCAAAACATCTGTGTTGATGAGTCCCTCTTTAGTTTTTCTGGCTGCCTTGCATTCAAACAATTTCTCCCCATCAAGCATGCCAGATTTGGGCTCAAAATGTATAAGACCTGTGAGAGGGCAACAGGCTATACATGTCATTTTTGGATTACAAAGTCATTGGACAAAGTGGATCCTTCCTAAAATTCCAGGAAGAAATCATCACGGCCCTTCTGTATCCAGAAGGTTCTGTGGCCCAAACCCCCAACCCAGATGCAGTTAGCCAGCTGCATGACAGGCATTTTCCCAATGCCATTCCTGGTACACCAACCCAAAAGACACCTCAAAAAAGATGTGGTGTCTGTAGCAGTTATGGAATTAGGCATGACACCTGTTTTTTTTGTCATTCCTGTCCTGGCCAACCTAGTCTCTGCCTCAGGAACTGCTTCTGTCACTACCATACACTAGAGGAGTTATAGTATAGGGTAAAGCACGACACAGTCTAGGGCACATATATACATGGGGTCTTGAAAGATGTTAGGTAGTCAGGAAACTGGCATTTGTAGAGACCCTACCATCTGGATCTTATTTTTTTTTAAAAAGTAAAAAAAAAAAACACCAAATATTAAAAAAAGTAAAAAAAAAAAAAAAGTTGTCATTTTATTGAGTTACTTTGTTATTGTTACTATTTTATTGTTAACCATTGCTTTTTTCTTTGCAGGAATGCCATTCAGATGCTGCACCTATCTGTTTATTCTGACAACAGGGTCTTGCTCTCAGAATATACGTCAGTGCATGCAGAGCTGTTGGCATATTTTTATTTTTATTTTTTTAAATTTTGGCAGAGATTTCTTCATCCACATCAATAGATGTGAATAGAGGAATCTGTTTGGAACATTTCATGTGTGCCCACCATTGGAAGTGGGTGGATGCAGAGTGGTATATATTCTAATGGTGGGCATACCACACACTTTTTATGGCAGAGTTTTCTTCTCTTTTTTTCATTCAGTCCACAGGCTGCATAAAAAAAAGAACATAGTATATATACCCAACAAGGACCAGCGACGTACTGGTACATCACTGGACTTTGAGTGGTTATACCAGCATGATGCCATGATGGCTAATTAGCCGCAGGATTGCTTTTACAAGCAGCTGGAGGAGATGCCCCTCAACACCCCCCCATGTCTTCCACAGATTTCTTGGGCAGTCCCGTGCCATCGGGGGAACCTGAGAATGCAGCTGGAGTTTCTGCCAGCTGGCCATAGAGTTGTTTGGAGACTGGAATGGAGCCAATCATTTCTATAGTCTAAGAAACCAGAAGCTACGAGCATTTCATCACTTCAGTATTGTAGGATATAAACAGTGCCATTTTTAAATTGGGAAAGCATCTGATCAGACCAATCTTGGTGAGATCAGATGATGTATGAGCAGAGGAGATATCTAGAGTCTAATAGACCCCAGATTTCTCAGAAAAGGATACATGTCAATGCCTATTGCTGTCACAGGGGATATTTACATTCCTTGTGATAACAATAAAAGTGATTAAGAAAAAAAAATGAAAGGGATAGTGTAAAACGAATAAAAAAAATCATAATAAAAAAAATGAAAACACCCTCGCGCAACCCCTGTACTCGCAACTGCATGCGTAAGCATTGGTCCCCGTGTCGGTATGTAAACAGCAGTTGCACCATGCATGTGAGATATTGCCACAAATGTCAGATGGAGGGTAGTAATTCTAGCAGTACACATCCTGTGTAAATCTAAAGTGGTAGCCTGTAAAGGCTTTAAAAGTATCGCCTATGGATATTAAAAATGTATGCAGTTTGTCGCTGTTGCATGGGGTGTGTGCAGTTTTAAAGCATCTCATGTTTGGTATCTATTTACTCAACATACCAACATCTTTTATATTTCACCAAATAAATGGCCAATATATTGTGATTTTGTGCATTGAAAGTAAAAAAGTATATTTTTAAAAAAAAATTGTGTTTCAAAAATTGGTGCGTGAATACTATGTGACATAAAAAATTGCAACACCCGCCATTTTATTTACTAGGGTGTCTGCTTTAAAAAAATCTATAATGGTTGGGGGTTCAAAGTCATGTCCTAGCAAAAAATCTCACATGTGGTATCCTCATACTTGGTAGAAATAGCAGAATGTATTTTGGGGTGTAATTCCACATATACCCATGGCATGCGTGAGCAATATATCATTTAAGTGACAACTTTGTGTAAAAAAACAAATAAACATTTTTTTTGTCATTTTCCAAAAACTTTTGGTGAAAATAAAGTATTCCATTGACTCAACACGCCTCTCAGAAAATAGTCTGCAGTGTTTACTTTCCAAAAAGGGGTCATTTATGGGGGGATTGTGTTATCCTGGAATTTCAGAGCCTCTGAAACCATGATAGGTAGTGAGGAAGTGAAATGAGGAATTTATGCACCATCAGGCTTTCACAGGGGTCATTTGAGTTCAGGCTCCTGTATGTGGCTAGACTCCCAAAAAGTCTCACACATGTGGCATCCACATATTCAGGAGAAGTAGCAGAATATATTTTGGGCTGTAATTCCTCATATACCCATGGTATGTGTGAGCAATATACCATTTAAATGACAACTTTGTGTAAAAAAAAAAAATGTGTAATTTTCCAAAAACATGTGTAAAAAAATAAATCTTCCATGGACTCAACATGCTTCTTAGCAGATAGCTTCGGGTGTCTACTTTCCAGAAAGGGGTAATTTGGGGGTGTTTGTACTGCGCTCAGATTTTAGCACCTCAAGAAATATGGTAGGCAGAAAGTAAAAGCTCTGTAAATTCTAGTATCTATACCATAGTTTGCATAGTTTGTAGACGCTATAACTTTCACACAAACCAATTAATATACAGTTATTGGGATTTTATTACCAAAGACTTGTAGCAAAATACATTTTGACCTAAATTTATGATGAAATTTGAGTTTATTGGATATTTTTTATGACAGAAATGAGAAAATATCAGGGGTTTAAAAATTTTCTATCTTTCTTTTTGATATAGCTCAAAAAATAAAAAACCCAGAGGTGATCAAATACCGCCAAAAGATATCTCCATTTGTGTGAAAAAATAACATAAATTTAATTTATGGACTGCATTGCATGACTGCGCAATTGTCAGTTAATTGAGTGCAGTGCTGTATAGCAAAAAATGGTGTAAATTCCAGTTTGTATATCATAGTTTGTAGATGCTATAACTTTCACACAAACCTATTAATATACAGTTATTTGGATTTTTTTTTACCAAAGACATAAAGAAAAATACATTTGGCCTAAATTTATGATGAAATTTGAATTTTATTGGATATTTTTTATAACAAAAATGAGAAAATATCAGTTTTTTTTCAAAATTTTGGGGTTTTTTGCAAAAATTGTTTTTTTTTTATGGAGCTAAAAAATAGAAAAACCCAGGTTTGATCAAATACTACCAAAAGAAAGCTCTATTTGTGTGTAAAAAGGACATACATTTTGTTTGGGTACAGCATTGCATGACTGCGCAATTACCAGTTGAAATAGCGCAGCACCGAAGAGCAAAAAATGACCTTGTCAGGAAGGGGAGTAAATCCACTGGAGGGCAAGTGGTTAAAAACATTCAAATAGTGGCCTTTATATATATAAGGGTTACTCTGCCCACAATATACACTGCTCAAAAAATTAAAGGAACACTTTTTAATCAGAGTATAGCATCAAGTCAATGAAACTCCTGGGATATGGATCTGGTCAGTTAAGTAGCAGAGGGGGTTGTTAATCAGTTTCAGCTGCTTTGGTGTTTATGAAATTACCAACAGGTGCACTAGATGGGCAAAAATTAGACAACCCCCAAAACAGGAATGCTTTTACAAGTGGAGGCCACTGACATTTTTTTCCCTACTCATCTTTTCTGACTGTTTATCACTAGTTTTGCATTTGGCTAGGGTCAGTGTCACTACTGGTAGCATGAGGCGATACCTGAACCCTACAGAGGTTGCACAGGCAGTCCAACTCCTCCAGGATGGCACATCAATACGTGCCATTGCCAGAAGGTTTGCTGTGTCTCCCAGCACAGTCTCAAGAGCATGGAGGAGATTCCAGGAGACAGGCAGTTACTCTAGGAGAGCTAGACAGGACCGTAGAAGGTCCTTAACCCATCAGCAGGACTGGTATCTGCTCCTTTGTGCAAGGAGGAACAGGATGAGCACTGCCAGAGCCCTACAAAATGACCTCCAGCAGGCCACTGGTGTGAATGTCTCTGATAAAACAATCAGAAACAGACTTCATGAGGGTGGCCTGAGGGCCGAACATCCTCTAGTGGGCCCTGCGGAAAGACCGCCAGTTACCTGAGTGATGCCACAGATGGGATGAGAGAGCCCCATTATCAAGCCATTTGAGCCAGCCATTCCCTACCTAGTTACTTAGTTCACAAGTTGCACATGTTGAGGCCTAGTTCACCCTGCCTATTAGCAAACACACCTACAGCATAACCCAGTCAGGCCAAGCCATATCACTGTTTCTTCTGCAATTGGTCCATATTCATCAAGGGACACCTTTTTATTGTTGCAATTTGCTATTGTGGCCTAAGGAGGACTTCATCTTTACCACCAAGTGCTTCTGCCCTCCCCCTAGAACTCCCTGTGTAAAATCTGCATCTCATCTTATGTGTTAAAGGGGTACTGCCTAAGCTTAATGCCGCTTAAAGGGGTGGTGTTGTTCTTTGCATTAATCCTTTGAGGAACTTCCACTTTTATTCGCATCCAAGGAGATCTGAATTCTTGTAGTGCACCAACTTTGGCCCCACCAAATGGGCAGAAGATCTTTCACTGCAGTCAAAGGGACATTGACCCTTCTAATTAAACAGCTCTTTCCTCCCATCAGAGTTGAACCCAGTCACCAGCCTCTGAAAGCCCAAAGTGAGCTAGCCTTGCATGTTGGTAGTTCCTCTGCTCACTGGGGGAAGAAACATCACAAGGCCAAGGCAATTGGTTAAATTCTGAATTGCAGGACATCTAGAATTGATTGAGATTTTTTGCTGTGTGTATTGACTTCTGCTTAAAGTTGCTAGGAGTGGTAACTGTTACTATTTACACACCTATTACTTTATGTTGCTTTTTGGTGCTTTTATTTAACTTCAATATAAGCAAAATATCAGTTAACTCTAAACTGCATGCAAGTCTATTTTCTGGTAGCATCCAGAGGGTTTTCCCTGGCCAGAAGTATACGGTGGTGTCAGCAGGGGTTGGGCTTCGAGAGTGGGGTCAAGAATGACAGGGAACCTGAAAATAACTCAGCGACTCCTACAGTGGTAGTGTCACACATCTACTAGTGTATGACCAGCTTTATAATCCAACAGAAAAGGTGCAGCGCTAAATAAATATATATGTAAACTTATGATAGCTAATATAAAATGACCAAATAAAGTGACAAAATGCAATACACACATATGTTAAACTGCCGTGCATGTGACATAAAAAAATTGATAAATATATCACAAAGACTTCTCTAAGTAGAGGGTATATAACAGTCCAAAATAGATAAACGTGACTGATGTGATCCGAGATGTGATCCGAGATATTCTCTAGTGGGTGCTTTTCCAGACGATCAATCAGGTGATGTGTCAAAAGGATGTTAAAAATGCACACTCACCAGAAGAAAGATCATAATACGCATGGTATATGAGATATAGCCGGAGGTCCCCCTTTAAGAGGTAGTCAGTCTGGTCAGGTCCAAGAGATCTCCTTCTTCCCTGGTACTCTGCCACACAGCTATTGTCCTTCAGGTATGGGCTCTACACTGCATTCGGTCCCAGCCTGGTCACTCAGGGCACAGAGAGCACGCTATACAAGGAACCCCGACACAGCTCTTCCGCATCCAGGCTATAGTACAGTGGCGGCTGGGGGGCTGCTAAATGTTTTGTTCACATTGTGACGCCATGGATTTTGACGTACAGCAGTTTTGAATGATTCATGCTAAATGTTTGAATTTTAAACATGCAATGTTCTAAAAAGCAGCAATCAGGACCAGGGGCGGACTGACCATTTGGAAATTCGGGCACTGCCCGAGGGATCGGGGTCAGTAGGGGGCCCCATGGGATGCCCCTGGTACCTTTTTCATAGGCTTTTTTGAGTTTAGGCAAAGACACAGGGGCCCCATGATCCCCTATTGCCCGGGGGCCCCATGAGTTGTCAGTCCGCCCCTGATCAGGACTACTTTCAAGCACATTGTAATGCAGAACAGGACTGAGAATTAGTCCTATAGAATGTAATAGTTCTTCCACTGTCCATACATTTGCAAAACACTGTAAAAGACACAACAATGTGCCCATTGCAAACACACCCTAGCCAAATTTTGTTTAGTACAACTGATACAAGAAGGGTTAAACTTTGCTTACATGTGCATTGAAGCATCTTATCCACTGGGCAGGTTCCAAGTGAAGCTGTGTCAGCTCTTTTCAATGGAAAGAAATACCCTCGAAATGAAACATTTGTACGAGGCTGAGGTCATGATTTAAATTATGGGGTATTCAGCCCAGAAATTCTTCCCTTTAGCCACGGCACTGACTTAAATATAGGCTTCACTTGTCCTGGGACCTTGAAAGGCATTGTGGAGCATCACGCAAGATGAAAAAATATGCAGAGGAATATAATTATTGTATTAATATTGTGATTATCATTATTTACTGAAATACGATGTGTTGAATGCAAACAATGCAAAAGTGTCAGAGTTATCACAGTATAATATATACAATGTTAAAGCGTATTTCCACTTTTGCAGTCAAATCTAAGAAAACCTTGCCAAGTGTTTCTTATGTGTTCCCATTCACACAACATGTCTACATTTTTAAAAAATGTTTATCAGGAGGAGGTGTCATGGCTGACTGCAAGGTTTTTTGAACAATGTTAAGCTGGCCATACATTACTCAGTTTTGTTTTCTTCAGCCGGCAGGCAGCCATGGAATTTAGTAGGATACTCCAAAATTAGAACAATTCACACTGAGGATATCTAACTGATCTCCTACCTGAACACTTTTAAAGTCCTGAAAGTAGGTTGTAGACTTCTCTTTAAATTGTAGTAACAAGTAGTTTAGGAGTGAGCAAAGTCCTTTTAGCAGTAGTAGTAGTTGCAGAGCTGAGCTCCTCAGTGTCAGGGAGCGAGGAGCCAGACACACAAGGAGGTGCAATTAAAGGTAGGTTTATTTACACAGAAACAAGGCAAGAGTCTATGCAAGTCCGACAGCAACAGCAGATGACTTGCAGGATAATCAAGTCAAGAACCAGCGGAAATCGTTGCCAAAGCCGGGGTCACAAGCCAGGAAGAATGGTCGCCAGAGCCGGGGTCAGAAGCCAAGAGGAATGGTCGCCAGAGCCGGGGTCAGAAGCCAAGAGGAATGGTCGCCAGAGCCGGGGTCAGAAGCCAGGAGGAGTCTTTGCCAAAGCCGAGACGGTATCCAGGAGAGCAATGAGTGAACTGAACAGGAGCTTGCTGCTGTGCAACAGACAGGACACGAATGCAATGGACAGCTGCAAACAGCAGACTTAAATGTGATAAGCCACCACCTCCTGGGAGGAGCCGCAGAGGGCTGAAAGCATAAAGGATCCCACAATGCTTTGCAGACACCTAAGATGGATGCCAGCACATGGAGCAGCACAAGCCCTGAGGAAAGGTAGGACCTTGACAGTACCTCCTCCTCAAGGGCCCCTCCCCCTCCACGGCTCAACATAAGGCTTCTGGGGAAAGCGGGCGTGAAAAGTGCGGAGGAGGGCAGGAGCATGAACATCCACGGAGGGAACCCAGGAACGCTCCTCGGGACCTTAACCACACCAATGGACCAGGAACTGCACCAACCGAGAGTCCAGGATGCGGCTCACCTCATACTCCTCATGACTGTCAACCCGTATAGGATGGGGCCGAGGCAGTGATGCAGTAAAGCGATTGCAGACCAGAGGCTTCAACAGGGATACGTGGAAGACATTGGAGATACGCATCCCAGGAGGAAGAGCAAGGGCATCGGCAATCGGGTTCACCCTGCGGAGGATGCGGAAAGGACCAATAAAACAGGGAGCCAGTTTTGGTGCGGGCACCCGAAGATTGAGGTTACGAGTGGACAACCACACCCGATCTCCGACCTGGTATGAAGGAGCAGGCAACTGTCTACGATCAGCCTGGAGCTTCTGGCGCTGTGCTGAGTCCTTCAAGGACCTCTGGATCTGCCCCCACGAAGAACGCAGGGCAGCAAGATGGTTATCCACAGCCGGAATGTCCTGTGGCGAGAACAACTCAGGCAATCCCATAGTTGGCCATGAAGGGAGGAGTTGACAGCCGAGTTCCTCGCAAACTCTGCCCATGGCAGGAGATCGACCCAATTGTGTTGGTCTGAGATATAGCAGCGAAGGAATTGTTCCAGGGCCTGGTTGGAACGCTCTACAGCCCCATTGGAGTGCGGGTGGTAGGCTGAAAAGAAGGAGAGCTTGATACCCAACTGGGAGCAGAAGACGCGCCAGAACCTGGACACAAACTGGCTCCCACAGTCCGAGACAATCACCTTAGGCAACCCATGCAAGTGAAAGATCTCCCTGGCAAAAACTGTAGCCAGTTCTTGCGCAGTCAGGAATTTCTTGAATGGAACACAATGGCACATCTTGGAGAAACGATCAATGACCATAAGAATGACCGTATGGCTTTGAAACGCAGGGAGGTCCACAATAAAATCCATGCCCAGGTGTGACCAGGGACGCTCCCCATTGGGAATGGGTTGCAGAAGGCCCAATGGAAGATGCCGAGGAGATTTATTCTGGGCACAGACAGAACATGCCGCTACATATGAGGCGATGTCAGAACGGAGAGATGGCCACCAGAACAGACGAGAAACGACCCAGGACAACTGGTTCCTCCCCGGATGACCGGCAGTCTTGGAATTATGGTAGGTACACAGCAGGTGGGTGTGCAATCCCTCAGGTATGAAACATCTGCCAGCCGGTCTCTCAGAGGGAGCATCAGTTTGAGCTGCCAAAATCTGCTCCCCAAGGGGAGAAGTCAGGCTGGTACGAATGGCAGCCAGGATCTGATCCGGAGGTATGACCAAGGTCGGCTCAGAGTCCTCCCTGGATAGCTCAGAGTATTGCCGCGACAAAGCATCAGCCCTGACATTCTTGGAGCCAGGCAAATAGGAGACCACATAATTAAAACGCGACAAGAACAGAGCCCATCTGGCCTGACGGGGTGTCAACCTCTTAGCCTCTGAGAGATACGTCAGGTTCTTGTGGTCAGTGAGAATGAGAACCGGAATCGCAGAACCCTTGAGCAGGTGCCTCCGTTCCTTGAGAGCCTGAATAATGACTAATAACTCCCTGTCTCCAATCTGGTAGTTGCATTCTGTGGAGGAAAGCTTCCTGGAGTAGAACCCACAGGGAAGTCGGGCGACCGACGCTGAGACAGGAGGGCGCCTGCTCCCGTCTCAGATGCATCAACCTCAAGGACAAAGGGCAACCCAGGATTGGGATGAGACAGTATCGGAGCCGCAGCGAAGGCGGATTTCAGAGCTTCAAAAGCTAAGATGGCCTCGGATGACCACTCGTGGGGATTACTGCCCTTCTTGGTCAGATCTGAGAGAGGCTTGGCCAGCGTGGAGAAGTTCCTGATAAACTTCCAATAATAGTTGGTGAATCCCAAAAAGCGCTGAATGGACTGAAGACCACTGGGGTGAGGCCACTGCAGAACCGCCAAAACCTTCTGAGGGTCCATGGAAAATCCCACAGCGGAAATGATGTAGCCCAAAAAGGCAACCTGGGATCGGTGAAATTCACACTTCTCGAGCTTACAGAAAAGCTCGTTCTCACGTAACCGTTGCAGCACCCGCTTGACATCCTGGATATGAGACTCTATAGACGCAGAGTAAACAAGGATGTCGTCCAAGTAAACCACCACGCACTGCTGCAATAAGTCACGAAAGACATCATTAATGAACTCCTGAAATACCGCGGGCGCGTTACACAACCTGAAGGGCATAACCAGGGATTCATAGTGGCCGGTTCTGGTGTTGAACGCGGTCTTCCACTCGTCGCCCTCCCTGATCTGTACGAGGTTGTACGCAGCCCTAAGGTCGAGTTTAGTAAAGACCGTTGCTCCTTTGAGGTGGTCGAACAACTCGGTAATCAACGGAATTGGGTGAGCATTCTTAATCGTGATTCGATTGAGACCCCTATAATCAATGGAAGGCCTCAATTCACCACCGTTCTTTTTCACGAAGAAAAAGCCAGCTCCTGCTGGAGAAGTAGACTTGCGAATGTGCCCCCGGGGGAAGCGCATCCACAATGTACTCCTCCATGGCCTGATTCTCCGCAACCGAAAGAGGATACACCCTGCCACGAGGAGGAGTGGCACCGGGTTGCAAGGCTATGGCACAATCGTATGGACGATGAGGAGGCAGAGCACCGGCGCGCACCTTTTCAAACATGTCTAGGTACTCCCCATAGTCGGTGGGCAACACAGAGTCCAAGGAGGCACACAACACCTTAACAGGTCCACGGATGCAACCGGCCCCACATTGTGGAGACCACGAGAGAATCTCAGCCGACCGCCAATTAAAGGTCGGATTGTGATTCTGAAGCCAGGGATATCCCAAAACCACGGAGTAGTGCGGAGAAGAAATTACCTGGAAACAGGCCAACTCCCTGTGAACAGTCCCAATAGCTACTTCAACCGGCAGGGTCTCGTGGGTAACCTGCGGCAGTTGCAGGGGCCTGCCATCTATCGCCTCGAGAACCAATGGAGCAACTCGAGCCTGCAGAGGAATGGAGTACTGGGCAGCAAACGAGCTGTCCATAAACAACCCGCAAGCACCAGAGTCTACCAACGCCTGCGCCGTCACCGAGCCTTCCGCCCAAGAGAGGACAATGGTGATTAGCGGTTTATCTTTGCGGAACACCGGGGACGAGGAAACTCCACCCAAGATCTGCCCCCGACAGGATCCCAGGTGCAAGCATTTCCTGGACGGACCAGACAGGACTGCCAAAAATGCCCACCGAGACCACAGTACAGGCAGCGACCCTCCCGACACCAAGAGGCCCGCTCCCCCTCGGAAAGGCGAGCAAACCCCAGCTGCATGGGCTCACCGCCAGACAAGCCATCCCCAGGAGGCGTGGGAGGAGAGGGAGGAACAGGTGGGACAGAAAACGTAGGCGCCAATCGGTTAGGAGGCCTCCGCAGACACTCCTTAAGTGAAGGCCTCTCCCTGAGCCTGGTGTCAATCAGGATTAGGAAGGAAATGAGTGCTTCAAGCTCCACAGGCAGTTCTTTGGCTGCAATCTCGTCCTTCAACGCCTCTGAGAGACCATGAGAGAAAGCAGCCACCAGAGCCTCATTGTTCCAACCCACCTCTGCCGCCAGGGTACGAAATTCTATGGCGTACTCGGCAACGGTCCGTGAACTCTGATGCATGGACATGAGCAGCTTGGCAGCAGAGGCGGAGCGAGCAGGCACATCGAATACCCTACGGAAGGAGGCAACAAAACCGGCAAACTCGTGAATCACAGGGTTATCATTCTCCCATAAGGGATTTGCCCAGGTCAAGGCCTTGTCCGAGAGCAGCAAGATTAGGAAGCCCACCTTAGACCTCTCAGTAGGAAAAGCGTGGGGTATCAACTCAAAATATATGCCCACTTGGTTAAGGAAACCCCGACACTGACTCGGCTCACCCCCAAAGCGCTGTGGAAGGGGGGCTGAACCAGTCATACCTCTGGGCACCGCAGGTGCAGCAGCAGATGCAGAGGTAGGCGCAACAACCGGAGCAGCAGCGGGAGCAACCACAGGAGTGACAACTTGCCTAATTGCACCAGGAGCAAGGTGCGCTGTGTGTGCAAGCAGCGTCTGCAACGCCTGAGTGAACTGATCCAACAAGAGATCCTGCTGATAAAGTCTGGCAACCAACATAGGAAGCGAGGGCGTACCTGCACCGTCAGGATTCATGGCATACGTGTAGTGTCAGGGAGCGAGGAGCCAGACACACAAGAAGGTGCGAATAAAGGTAGGTTTATTTACACAGAAACAAGGCAAGAGTCTATGCAAGTCCGACAGCAACAGCGGATGACTTGGTAGAACAGAAGTTCTCCTGCCGAGGTTGTCTTCCAGGATAATCAAGTCGAGAACCAGCGGGAATCGTTGCCAAAGCCTGTGTCAGAAGCTAGGAAGAATGGTCGCCAGAGCCGGGGTCAGAAGCCATGAGGAATGGTCACCAGAGTCAGGGTCAGAAGCCAGGAGGAGTCTTAGCCAAAGCCGAGTCGGTATCCAGGAGAGCAATGAGTGAACTGAACAGGAGCTTGCTGCTGTGCAACAGACAGGACACGAATGCAATGGACAGCTACAAACAGCAGACTTAAATGTGATAAGCCGCCATCTCCTGGGAGGAGCCACAGAGGGCTGAAAGCATAAAGGATCCCACAATGCTTTGCATACACCTAAGATGGATGCCAGCACATGGAGCAGCACAAGCCCTGAGGAAAGGTAGGACCTTGACACTCAGGTACAGTCCTGTTTCAGCAGACTGTGGGAGTCCAAAAGTAATAGAACTGAGCAAAGTCCTTTGCAGTAGCAACAGTTATACAAGCTCTTCAGAACACTAGCCAGTGTTCCCTTTTCTCAGACCCACGATGACTATCAAGCACCAGAGGGGTAGCAAAGCACACAGAGTCCCCAAGATCTCTCAGTGTCTGTACTCACAAGTCCAAGGACAGAATGGCAGCCTCCCTCCAATCTTCCAAGTGACTCTTTCCAGTGATACCAGACAGATCGTTGGCAGGCAGCTCCCCTCAGTCAGCTCACTGTAGAACCAGGGTCACTCACCCGTGGCCTTTAACTTTAGGCCCTTGGGTCACCCACCCGTGGCCCGTATGGCAGGAAATGCCAGGCGAGGCAAGCCTGCCTCCAGCCTGGCTTGGTGCAATCCTCTCCAGGGAAAGACACTGTACCCGTGTGCTCACAGAACATAAATACCACTCCCAGCTACCCTCATCTGCAATTGGCCAGGGCTGTATCCATATTTATGCTGTCCATTTGCCGAGCCCCTACCCATGTTCTGGAAGGTTTTCATAGCTTCCTGAAGGTGGGCAGAACTCAAAACAATACCAGAGCATTATGAGCAGACCTGACTAATCAATCACAGCACTGATAAGCAGAACACTACACTGCAATTTACCTTTTAAGTTAAGCAGAGACACACAGCTTTGCTTAGCCTAACTACACAAATCCTAGTTTCTAAATAGGTGAGTGTTACAGGTGTCCAGTGTCAGCACAGGTTATCAATGATACACTCCCAGTGTCAAATGAGTGCTGTTCTGTGTATGAAATGTGCCCACCACCTGACTGGAGAAGAGCAAGAGACCATGATCAGTTGGAATACTCATGGGATAAAAGCATGTGGGGTTATAATGTCTTGAAATTTCGTGAAACCTGGTAGAAAAGGATGGGGGGGGGGGGAATTAACTTAAGGAACAACTCTGCTATCCAGAAACATGGTAGTTGTGTCAGCTAAGTTCTGTGCCATCTAGTGTACTTTGTTGGATCTTCATTGGTGCTGCAGGAGGAGACTGCGCTGTTATACAATTCTGTGCTTCCCATATCTGTCAGCCTCATGTATGAAAGTGCTGGCAATTCTGACAGTGGTTACAAGCAAAGCACATGATCACAATTTATGCATCCTTCTACATTATTTGAAGGAATAGCCCTTCTAAGGCCTCCCTGTCTGCTGCAAGAGAACCCATCAGATTGCATTCCTATGCCAAACTCCTGTTGTGAAGTCCTGCACATTTCCTTGAAGCCGAAGCCCTTTGCACGGCTGGTTTAGTCCAACCAGGCTTCATGGTACTCTATAAATGAAGGTTCCTATCCTGCAGAACATAAACTCTTGGGTTGTAATGCTAGACTTACCAACCGCTCAGTGTTTGCCACCCTTCTCTGCCATCCCCTCCACTTATTGTCCAATGTCAAAAACTCAAAATGCTAACAAAATACAGACACATCCAAAAATTGGCCCCCAGCTACATCACTGACCTTGACTTAAAATATCACCCAAACCATCTTCTTCAGTCTTCCCACAACCTCTTGTTCTCTAGCTCCCTTATCACCTCAAGGACTTCTCCAAAGCTTCCCCATCTTCTGGACCTCCCTACCTCAATCTTCCTGGCAATCTCCTGCTCTGTCTACCTTTCGGCAATCCCTGGAAACTCATCTCTTCAGTGAAGCCCATCCCACCTCTACCTAAAATATAAACATTTACTTTCTTCATTGACTCATCTCCTCACAGTTATTACATTAATCCCTTTTAGATTGTTACAATATATATGGAGTGAAAGTTTACAAACTGTTGGCACTATATAAATTCTGTGTAAGCACGAACCCTGGGAGGGGCCGCTGGAAATAGATTGGGTCCCCCTTACCTGTTCAGAGGCTGCCAGCCCTGTTTCCAGTCCCAGAAGCACATCCACAAACTCAGGCTCAGTGAAAGGGTGTCTTTTGAAGATTTATTGCAGATCTTGTACAAACGCAGGGATGGGGGTTTAGAGTTGCAGGATACTCAAGGAACAAAATCTTGGGGAACTTCTTCACTGCAAAATCTTGTTCCAGACGTATTTGGCCCTGCAGTAGCAACCTAAAAAAAATGCTGATAGTAGAAGGGACAGCCAGTCAATCTGAGGCCTTGCAGTGTACAAGCAGCCACCGTCCTTAAGCAGCAACCTCTGGAGTCCCTTCCTCAGTAAGTAGTTCTGTACTTGGAGCTTTAGGTGAAGTGCACCCAACTCTCCAGCCAAGCTTCCACAGGCAATTTTCCTCTAACAATTTTCCTTAAAGCAGAGTTCCACCCAAAAGTGGAAGTTCCACTTATCCCCCTCCCTCCCCCTCCTCCACTGCAACATTTGGCACCTTTTGAGGGGAGCGGGTACCTGGTTTTGACAGGTACCCACTCCCACTTCTGGCTCAGTTCGAACAGAGACAGAAGTTCGGCCCCCTCCTTCCCCCTGCAGCCTTTTGGGACATTTCACAGGTCCCAGAAGACTGTGGCCCATTCACAAAGCGCAGCATGATTTGCACATGCACAGTAGGAGACTGGCCATGAAACCACAAGGCTTCACAGCTGGTTTCCCTAGCGGTGCCAGAACACATCAACCGACTGAAGAATTGGCTCAGGGTGGGGACACTGGATCCCTGGACAGGTAAGTGCCCTAATATAAAAAGTCAGCAGCTACAGTATTTGCAGCTGCTGTCTTTTAATTTTGGGGAGGGGGGGCGAACTCCTCTTTTAGTCCTGCTTCCTTTAGTCCGTCAGCCACAAAACCTGCTGAGACTAAGCACCAGTAATAGCTCTGGAACCCACAAATGCTATCTCTCAGGGGTAGCATCCCCAGGAAAGAGAGATCCTGTCACGTACCTGGATAGTGAGCCTGATGTTAAGAGGCAGGCTTCCAGTACAGCTCTGGCTCGAGGGCTACTGGTAATGGGACAGCAGCCGCAGGAGCACGGCGAGGTATGAATGCCTGTGATCAGTGTCTGTGTGTCAGCGGCAGTCACCCAGCAGGTGAAGCAGCAGAACAGGCTGATGCTAGATAACCTGGCACGGATCTCAGCTGTCAGCAGGTTGTAGAATTGCAGCAGGAAGCAGGATCCAGATGCAGATTTGCAGGGCTGATGAGCTGCAGTTATCAGGACAGAAGATATAGGGTCAGACGAGCCGGGTCAGTAACAGTCAGGCAGATCAAGCATAGATGGTAGATGGCAGAGTAGTCGGGTCACAGGCCAGGTCAGCAGCGGAGGGTCAATCAGGCAGGAACAGGAGGCACCACTAGTAATCCAAGACAAGCCGGGGTCAGGGCAGGTAGCAGACCAGTGAAGATCAGAAACAAGCCGGGTCAGTATCAGGGGTCAGGCACAAGAATTAAGAACACACTCAGAAGCTGTAGACCAAACAGCAATGAGACAAAACTGCAGCCTGTTTAAATAGCCCTTTTGGCACCAGCATTAGTGACAGGCGTGCGCCTGAATGTGTGACTGTGCGTGCACATACTTACTTTTTTTCTTTCTCTCCCCACTGGGGGGGCTGTCTTCAGGAGAGCCCTCACCAAGTACTTGAAGGACAGCTTTGGCCAGGGTGGACCAGAGTACCTTGCTCCTGTCAGGAGTCTTGTGCCCCAAGGGGTCCAGGTGTTGGAGACTCTCCTCTATGGAGGTTGAGCCATTCTGTACCCTTGTGCACTTTTCCTGTGTGTCGTGCTTTCACGGTTCACTTTTTTTGGTCATGGGGTTTCAATAAGCACTGCACCATGGGGCTCCAGAAAATAAAAAAGAAACAGATGATTCTATAGCTCTTAAAGGCCTATGCTTCCTTACATAATTATGCAGTTAGATACTTCAGCAAATGTTTTTGCCACCATATCATATACCGTATTTTACGCTCCATAAGACCCACTTTTTTCCCCCCAAAAAAGGGGGGAAAATGTCAGTGCATCTTATGGAGCGAATATGGAGCGGCCGGTCCGGTATTTCCACCGCCGCCGTGTCAGAATACCGGGCCGGCCGCTCAGCTCTGCAGCGGGACCTTATGGAGATGACTGCTGACCTTTGGGGAGGTGGGGAGCGGGTACCTGAATTTGACAGGTACCCGCTCTTACTTCCGTGGAGTTGTTCTTTGATCTTACCTGTTCTTCTATCCAGCGGCGCGCTGTCTTCCCGGCTTCTGTAGTGTGGGCGCTGGGCTTGACAGCCGGGTGCCAAGTGCGCATGCGCAAGAAGCGGTGCTTTTTATGAATGGTAAGGCGGTACCTGGGACACATGACAGATCCCAGAAGCCGGCGGACCAATCACAAAGCGCAAGTGCTTCTCGCCCATGCGCACTGGGCACCCGGCTCTCATGCCGAGCGCCGACACTACAGAAGCCGGGAAGACAGCGTGCGGCTGGATAGAGGAACAGGTAAGATCAAAGAACAACTCCGTGGAAGTAAGAGCGGGTACCTGTCAAATTCAGGTACCCGCTCCCTCCCCCCTCCCCAAAGGTCAGCAGTCATCTCCTGTACTGTCCGCAGTCTCTGGTCATCCCTGTGCTGTCCACAGTCTCTGGTCATCCCTGTGCTGTCCGCAGTCTCTGGTCATCCCTGTGCTATGTCTGCAGTCCATTAGTTCAGAATTTTTTTCTTCCTGTTTTCTGCCTCTAAAACCTAGGTGTGTCTTATGGTCAGGTGCATCTTATGGAGCAAAAATATGGTACATTGCTGTAAATGTTGTGGTTGCAATTTTTGCTATTGTTAATATGTTATAATCAACAAGGTATATTATTTTATTTAATCAGGAAGCCAGAATCTTTAGTAGATATGGCAAAGTTATTTAAGTAAAGTGCATGCTCTATCCTGTCAAAACTTTCTTCCTTAGTTCTGAATAGAGTGAGGAAGGATTAGAACCTCTGCTAGGTTATTGCTGCTATCCAGGCTCTGTTAAAGAGATGTGCCCTCTCTTCCTATCCTGATGACAACCTTTTACTAGACAGGAAAAAAAAACATTGTTTGTAGAACAGGAAGTGAGGGTAAATCTCTCTTAAGGATCCCTAGATAGCAGTACAAGCCTGTCAGGACATTTAATCCATTAGTACTCCAAACTAGCAAAAACAAATTCTGTTCTGATATTCACTTTAATTCAATCATCTCCTTCATTTAAGTTTTACATACCTGCTTCAGAACTTCTCACCCTTCAGAATATAGGTTAACAGCTTCAAGACAGCAGATCATACTTAAAAAGTGATGTAATCCATTTTATACCTCTAAAAATATTGCTTAAAATCACATAACACAAGCTGAAATTCACTTTTAATGGTTTCATGTCTAGTTTTCCGCTTATAAAAGATTAAAATTTTATTGTACACATTTCCCTTCAGGACTATATTTACCACACAACAACTCAGAAAAACTTCAAATCTGAAAATGACATTTACCTTCTCATTTACCAGGACTGAGTGCTTTTCCGTATAAGCTCTAATGACACGGAAACCAGGGCGGTCCAAAACCCACAAGACAAAAAACCACATTTACATCATAAAGTTTGGGCAGTGTCCACCTCTGTGGATTAGATTCTTGGAAGTATTTATGTTTTAATATTTTTTTTAAATCCCATTAAACCCTTTCGTTCTCTCTCATATCACTGCAAATAGATTTTTTAAATGGCCAGACAGATATGCACATAACTATTTAGCTGTTTGTTGTATGTCCATTATAGCCCAACTTCAGCGTTTTTCATCTTGTATCACCATTTTATCGCTTTTTTTTGGCACTGTTCTTTCTGTCCAAAGCTCTCAGTCCCTGCAAAGCCACTTCCTAGTGGCACTGATGCCCAACATCAGCCAACCCCTTCCAAGTGGCATTGATGCACATTAGCCAAACCCTTTCAGGTGGCATTGATGACCAACATCAGCCAACCCCTTCCAAGTGGCATTGATGCACATTAGCCAAACACTTTCAGGTGGCATTGATGACCAACATCAGCCAACCCCTTCCAAGTGGCATTGATGCCCAAAATCAGCCAACCCCTTCCAAGTGACATTGATGCACATTAGCCAAACCCTTTCAGGTGGCATTGATGACCAACATCAGCCAACTCCTGCCAAGTGGCATTGATGCCCAACATCAGCCAACCCCTTCCAAGTGGCATTGCTGCCCAACATCAGCCAACCCCTTCCAAGTGGCATTGATGCACATTAGCCAAACCCTTTCAGGTGCATTGATGGCCAACATCAGCCAGCGTCTTTCAAGTGGCATTGATGCACATCAGCCAATGTCTTTCAAGTGGCATTGATGGCCAACATCAGCCAACCCCTTCCAAGTGGAATTGATACCCAACATCAACCAACCCCTTCCAAGCGTGTTCTAATGTCATCCAACCATTTCTTTTGAGCCCAGATTGTCAATGACACACCCCCTGGACTCATCAAACAGTCTGGGTACTGAAACTTCACAGCACTATTCTCTGCAACAAGTTTTGACATGCCTTGGTCTAAAATCAAATACACTTTGTAAACATGTGTCAAAATGCATGTCAACACACAAATGAAACGTACTGTATGTTGGTGCATGACAACATACCTGCCTAATATACATATGCATATACTGTATCTAAATGGGCTCTTAATTATTAAATGTATTTCACATACAACTGAAATCTAATAATTATTTTTATTATGTGTCCTGCATTCACTGACTAGGTACATGTTGACAAGAGAAGAACAGAGAGATGATGTCAGTCTGCTGCTGCTCTTTCACTGTTCAATTACAGGCTGGGGTTGGGAGTTGACCAGGTTATATTGCTTAATGGCATGACTCAGATCACCAGACTGGGTGTCCTATTTGGCAGGGCTGTGCAAATCTCAGGAAATGGACAAACATACAAATTCTTTGATAGATACAAAAGCTCCCATCTATGTGTCAATTGTTTGTTTAGCTGTTTGCCTGGAGTTCACACTTAAAGTGAAGCTCCACCCAAAAGAGGAAGTTCCACTTTAAGGCCTGCTTCCCCGCACCTGGTAAAGAAGTTGACGCTTTATGGGAGCATGAGGGAGCATGTACCTGAGTTTGACAGGTACCCGCTCCCAATTACGCTCGGACTGCATAGGTGTTTGGAAGCGGAAGTTCCCCCCCTCCCCAAAGTCTTCTGGGACATGTGACTGGTCCCAGAAGACTGCCGGACCATTCACAATATGCAGTGCTACTTCGCACATGTACAACAAGCTGTCATAGCTGGGTGCCCACAGTTAAGATGCCGGCTCCTGGGACAGGACACAGCTGGAAAGAACAGCTGAGGTGAGCACATTGCTGGATCCTTGGGCAGGTGAGTGACTGATTTTTGAAATTCAGCAGCTACAGTTTTGTACATTTTTTTACAGGAGGCTGGAGAACCACTTTATAGTGTTAAGAGGGTCATAGACAGGATAACATTTTGTCCAACTTGATGAAGATTCTGCAACCTGGGAAACATTTCTCCTAGAAACATGCGTGCTTTTTAAAATATATAATCCTTTCTATATTTTAAATTTACATGGTAGTATTATCAAAAGTTGACTTTAATCAAATATTTGTATTTTTATTATTGTGAATTAATTATTTGCATGTTTAGGGTAATATTAAACTCTTTTTTAAAATAATTTAGTTGATGACCATTGTAAGGGCTGTGGTGTGTCGTGTTACTTTTGCAGGACAGCTTGATCTCTTAAATTAAGCTGAATCATAACAGACTAACTGGCAGGATCACCAGGTAAATAAAAAAGAAAAAAAAGCCTAAAAAAATAAAACTAGTGCAGCCATCACATCTAAGTATAGGCATGCTGCAATATACTGTATATACTTTATATTGCCAAAAGTATTGGGACACCCTTCCAAATCATTGGATTCAGGTGTTCCAATCACCTACGTGGCCAGAGCTGTATAAAATCAAGCACCTAGGCATGCAGACTGCTTCTACAAACATTTGTGAAAGAATGGGTTGCTATCAGGAGCTCAATGAATTCAAGCGTGATACCATGATAGGTTGTCACCTGTGCAATAAGTCCATCTGTAAAATTTCCTTGCTACTAAATATTCCACAGTCAACTGTTAGTGGTATTATAATAAAGTGACAAAGTGAAGGAACGGGGAACAACAGCAATTCAGCCACCAAGTGATAGGCCACGTAAAATGACAGAGCGGAGTCAGCGCATGCTGAAGCACACAGTGCGCAGAAGTCACCAACTGTCCGTAGAGTCAATAGCTAAAGACCTCCAAACTTCACATGGCCTTCAGATTAGCACAACAGTGTGTAGAGAGCTTCATAGAATGGGTTTCCATGGCAGAACAGCTGCATCCAAGCCTAACATCACCAAGTGCAATGCAAAGCATCGGATTCAGTGGTGTAAAGCACACCACCACTGGACTCTAGAGTAGTGGAGACATGTTCTCTGGAGTGGTGAATCACACTTCTCTGTCTGGCAATCCAATGGACATTTCTGGGTTTGGCGATTGCCAGGAGAACGGTACTTGCCTGATTGTATAGTGCCAAGTATAACATTTTTTGCAGGGAGGATTAAGGTGTGGGGTTGTTTTTCAGGGGTTGGGCTTGGCCCCTTAGGTCCAGTGAAGAAAACTCCTAAGGTGTCAGCATACCAGGACATTTTGGACAATTTCATGCTCCCAACTTTGCACAAAGCAAGGTCCATAAAGACATGAATGAGCAAGTTTGGGGTGGAGGAACTTGACTAGTCTACACAGAGTCCTGACCTTAACCCGATATAACACCTTTGGGATGAATTAGAGTGGAGACTGAGAGCCAGGCCTCCTCCCCCCGACATCAGTGCCTGACCTCACAAATGTGCTTCTGGGAGAATGGTCAAACCTTCCCATAGACACTCCTAAACCTTGTGGACAGCCTTCCCAGAAGAGTTGAAGCTGTTATAGCTGCAAAGGATGGGCCAACTCATTATTTAACCCTGCAGACTAAAACTGGGATGCCATTAAAGTTCATGTGCATGTAAAGGCAGGCATCCCAATTCTTTTGGCAAAATAGTGTGTGTTTGTGTATATATATTTATATATATATATATATATATATTATTTTTTAGTTTAACACCACTTAAAAAACCCACACTGGGCCTAGTTTGAGATTAGGTGGGTCTTGTATAAGATCTGTATTGGCCTGAAGCCATTGAGAGTTAACGCTATGTAATAAGAATGTGCAGAGAGAGCGGCATCATCTTAAGTTTATGTAATTGTATCAGCTGCATAGCTTGTATCATAAGGATAATTATTAGTCCCAAGCCAGCCAATCCCTATACATAAAGTGTATGTCCCATACATTGAATTCCTATCCGGAACACAGGCTCTTCTGTCATGATTCATCTTGTGCCAGCTTCTTAAACCATTTCTTTTTCCTGAAAGGGAAGCCACGTCCAGCTGCTGTTATAATAGGGATTCAGTGGCTTGACTAGACCCGATTATAACTGTTCAGAGACTCGAAGAATGAGAGGTGTACAGCTGACGGACACAGCTGGGAATTCAACTGGAAAGCCTGGAGAATTCTGGGAGCATCTCCCTCACCCATCATAGACTCGATCTAGGGTAACACCAGACATGAGCTCCAGAACACTGCAGCAGCTCTCGAAGGACTGAAGATGTTATGGTGTACAACATTATGCAATGTATATTAAAATTGGGTACTCTACCTAAACTAAAGCCTAACTTCAGGTTTCATTTCACTTTAAATAGTTTGTTTGGAGGTCCTTACAAAACATATGGGCCAACATCATTTGGTGCACCCGAAGTGAAGCAGAAGGCAGGGAAGAACCCTGCTGGTTAAGAAAAGCGCAAATGAAGATAGAGGAACAGGTTTATGGATGAGTAGGGACATGCAGGTTACCTTTTCACTTTATTTCTATTGCTAATGGCTGTCATATACCCCAAAGGCCTAGTGGAAACCATTGTCTATTGACTTCATCACCACCCCTCCAATGGAGCACTCCTTGGACACTGTGGTATTGTACGTTTATAACACTACTAAGTTAAGTCTACCTCCCTACCAGTATTCTGCAGGTAAGAAAACTGTGTACTTCACAGCTTACAAGGTGCCAAGGCTATACTGGACTATTATACCTTAACAACTGTCTGTTGAGTGTTGTCATTGTTGTAGGATTGGCCTGCATGCCCTCTTTCTTTGAACTTGCTCCCAGCTGCAGCTGATAACAAACCTCGCGCTCTTTTGGAAATTCATTGCCTTGTTGTTTTGTTGCTTTCCACATTATTGTCTTGTGATTCTTCCAATAGTTCGGGAGCACCACTTAGGCCCTACCTACACCTGGAGAGGAACACGGCACTGTGTACTGTATGTAGGTGTAGTAATAGAAATAGTTTATTTGGACCAGTTTGCCCAAGCAAACTATAGGCCTCATGCACATTGGGCATTTAAAAATGCCAGTAGCGTTAGCTGTGTGAAGTCACATTAAAAATGCAAGTTTTTCTGCAATTCTTAGCATTTTGCATTAGCGTTTAGCGTAGTTTGCTGCATTTTTCTGTGTTAGCATATTTTTGGCTCAAACAAAACGCTCAAAAACGCCAGTTTGCCTCGTTTTACCACCTTTACCAGCGTTAGAGCGTTTTTACAGCTAAAAAACTTCTCCTGAAACCCACTAGATCTGTTTTCGTTTCCAGCCAGAAAATGTCCCTGCCAGAAAATGCTGATTAAAGCCTATGTGTGCGTGAACACATAGGATAACATGCTGGGGAGTTAACTGGCTTTAGAAAAAAATGTCCAAAGCCAAAAACAGTAGCTGTAAAAATGCCCAGTGTGCATGAGGCCTAAAAGTTAAATGAAACATGGAGTTAGACTTTAACCAGTTGCCCTTTGAAGCAATTTTTTTTCATGTTATATAATTTTTTGGTGAGAAAATTACTTAAAGCCCCTGGAACACTGTAGATTTTCTAAATGCAGAGGCCCTGTACATAAAAAAAAATACAACCGCTAGATTTTCTATGTTGCATGATATCTGTGCAACTGTTTATCAAATCTATAATTTCAGAAATAAACACACAAACACAATTTAAACCCCACTTTTTGTACAAAATAAAACATTAAGTTTTGTCAAGTAACTAGACTCCATACATGTCCAGCCTCAAGACCTGATGTGCCCTAGTCAAAAAGTCATGTATTTTTTACAAATATAAGCAATGTAAGTGGTTGAATTTGACCTGGTATTATCCTCTTGCAGTCCCTGTGCAGCTTATCTAGAGTGTGATTGGAACAAGCAGCAGGAGAAGCCAATTAGTTCATGTGTGGACAAGAAGCATGCTGATAGTAGGAGAAAGCAAAGTAACAGAGAGATGGGCTTGTCACGGTGCTTCTCCATTGACTGTCCAGTAACAGGATGGGTTAGTTTCAGGATGATCTGGGCTTGGATGAAATGGGTTGAAGGATGTTGTCCATCAGATCAGGGACATCTAGCAGCAGAAAACAAAAAAAAATTACCATGGGGGAAATCTCTGGCTGGAAGGTAAACAATGCAGCATATTCCTAAATGGGCGTGTAGAGGGAAGGAGTAGGTGGGTGATGGTGGACCTTCCACCATGTTCCCCATTAAATCGTTGGGTGCCAAGTGTGGGCCGCATGAGAGGACTACCCCCAGTGAGGGTTCTTCTGGGCTACATAGGACACCTGTAATAGGATCACTCTACTTCGCACATATGGGGATATGGGGTACATTTACTCTCGTGCCGTTTCATTAATGCCCTGGGACAAGGCTGAGGTTGCCGTCATGGAATACTCGACCCTAAGGCGGGCCTTTACTATTAGAGAAGAAAGTACACCATGTTCACTTGCACAACAATTGTTTTCCAGTTAACTCTCGGGTCCCCCTGTAAATGTACATTTTTCCGCTGTAGCTTGCAATTAGGCAGGCAGTGCTGAACACTGTCCAGTTTTTTCCCACTACCTATCCTGGTAGCAGCATGGAACCCCATCATGCACATAGCATGGGCTCCAGCGTGCACTTGACTTTAACTCTTGAACATTCATACCTCAGTACAGGATGGGGACCTTTGCAATGCAGCTCCACTCTGCTTGCTATGGGTGACAAAATGTGGCGTAGGGAATGCTGACAACATGCCCTTCACAGCTAGAGACAATTCCACCCATAAGAAGTACACGTTTCCAACATGCTGCTTGCTGACTTTACCTTTGTTGCTTATGGCATCCACATGTAAAACTTGCACTTGGATAACTCGTAACATGCTGACTCTTCATACCCCAATATGTTAGTGACCCAGATCTGTAGTGCCAATTATTTTCAATGTACCCCTTTTAAAGGAATTCAGACCAGACAGAAGGCAAAGTTTCAACACTTTACTGTATAAAATGGAAAACAGTCCATACAAAGTTCAAAGATCACACAGAACAGTCACTTTCCTTGTGCCTAATCCTTGATCCTAACTCAGGCTTAAGTGCTGTCTTGGAACACTTGCAAAAGTAGAGTACATGTGCATTCAGGTCCAACAGTGGCATTCCCCAGCAGCTGGATTCTTCAGGGCAAACCTGCAGGTTGGATGGCTCTAACATCTTGTGGGTTCTTAGGTGGCTGCACCCTCCACGGAACATGACTGATGGACCAGCCACAAGACTCCCGAACCTCTCCAAGGGAATTTTAGGGAATCTACTTCTTTCTCCAGGCAGCCAACTCCAGACCACTGTCCCTTTTTATAGCCATAGCAGCAGTGGGTTGGACCCAAGGATTCTGCCAATTGTAAAACGTGGGAACTAAGTTAACACCAGTTAACTTAATTAACCCAAGAATATATATACAGTTACATAATTAGTCTGGCTGAAAAAAGACAGAAGTCCATCCAGTTCAACCAAAAAAAAAAAGTTATAATCCTATACCCACAGTTGATCCAGAGGAAGGCAAAAAAATCCAGCAAAGCATGATCCAATTTGCTCCTGCAGGGAAAAAAATTCCTTCCTGATCCCCCAAGAGGCAATCAGATATTCCATGGATCAACTTTACCTATAAATGTTAGTATCCAGTTATATTCTGTGTATCTAAGAAACAATCCAGGCATTTTTTGAAGCAATCCACTGAGCTGGCCAGAACCAACTCTTGTGAGAACTAAAAGATAAAAGTTATCCATGTAAATGTAAATGCTTAAAGCAGAGGTCCAG